>NC_052357.1:30788698-30820609 GCF_009727055.1 Benincasa hispida
ATGCCACCCTTTTAGGCACACACTGCACGGGGTTAACCCACATGCTATCTGGTATCGGATAAATAATGCCCGCATCTAACCATTTAATGATCCCCTTTTTAACGACCTCTTTCATCGCAGGGTTGAGTATGCGCTGTTGTTCGATCATTGCTTTGTGGTCTTCTTCGAGACGAATTCGGTGCATATAGTACGCTGGGCTAATTCCTCGAATGTCGGCGAGTGTCTAGCCAATTGCTCGCACATGTTTCCTCAGAATGCTCATCAACGGATTCTCCTGGTCTTCGTTAAGTTCGGAGGAAATAATTACTGGCAGCTTGTCATTCTGCCCCAAAAATGCATACTTTAAGTGGTTCGACAGGGTCTTTAATTCCATTGTTGGTGGTTCTACTAGGGATGGTTGCGTTGTTTTTCTTTTTTCTTTTTCTGGTGGCTCTTCTTCTTGGTTTGCGATCATCTCTTCTTCCTTGCTTGTTCTTGTTATGATCGCATTATAGGCAGTAATGGATGCGCTTGCATCCTCTTCTTCATTCTCTTCATCAAACTTTTCTTCTCCAGTCAAATTCTGGTCATCGTCTGAGTCATACAGGTCTTCTTCGTCAGAAAATTTCATGGCACGGATTATGTTGAACTTGAACTTCTATCTATTTATGCTCAAATTGATCTCCCATTTATGCACATCAATCTGGGCACGACCTGTTGATAAAAATGGTCGCCCCAAGATGATGGGCACATCTTTGTCGGCCTCGTAATCCAAGATGTTGAAATTGGCTGGTAGAATAAATTTGTCGATGGTGATCAACACGTTCTTCACCTTCCCCTTTGGATGCACCAGAGATCTATCTATAAGTTGGAGAGTCACGGGGACCAAGTTGCCCTACATTCAGCTACTTAAAGATCGACAGAGGCATCAAGTTGATGTTGACTCTAAGGTCACACAAAGCTTGCCCGATGTATAGTCCTCCTATGGAGCAGGGTATAGTAAAGCTCCCAGGATCACTCATCTTCGGTGGATTATCTATTTCGAAGTTTTTGTTAAAGCCACCGTGGCAAACTTACCAGTTCCCCTCTTTTTGGTTACCATATCCTTCAGAAACTTTGCATAGGCAGACATCTTCTTAATCGCTTCAATGAATGGAATATTAATATGTAATTGTTTTAATATAGACAGGAATTTTCGGTACTGTACCTCTTCATTCTTTTTCTTTTTTAGTCTCTGTGGGAAAGATGGTAACTGCACTCTCACGGTCCTCTTCTCTGTTGGCTTTGAGGTGGATGCAACTTCTAGCTCTATTGCTTTTTTTTCTCCTTCTTCTTATTGTGTCACTGCAATTTCAAGTTCCAAAGCAATGGGAGCAGTCTGGCTCGGCTCCTTACTATCTTCCTCCACAGTTTTTCAACTCCGCAATGTCACAACTTTACATTGCTCTTTACTTGATCCCCCCAGGTTGCGTGGGAGTTCTGTTGAACTCGACAGAGCCCCTTGCGGTTTGTTTAAGCTCACTTGCAATTTGGCCCATCTATAATTCTAAATTGTGGATGGATGTAGCCTGACTTTGAAGCACAGTTTCGTTTTTCTCTATGTATTGCTTCAATAGGCTTTCCAGGAGGAAGATTGCGGCGGTTGCGAGCTACTGGCTTGATTGCTTGTCTGACCGTTATTGCGGGGGAAGAAACCAGGTGGCCCTTCTTTCTATGCCACAGGTTGGAAATTCTGCTGCTGATTCTTCCATGTAAAATTGGGGTGTTTTCTCCACCCCAGGTTGTAGGTATTAACAAATGGATTATTTTTCACAAAGTAAATAGACTGTGGATTCTGTGGGCATTCTTCCATTGCGTGCTCATCATCGCAAGTCACACACCTTGCGGTGTTTTGACTAATTGTGTCGATTTGCCCATTTTGCGGTGTTGGATTGTTGATCGCAATTCCCTGAATTAAGTTCATCATTGCGGTCATCTGATTCTGTAGTGAAGTAATAGCACCATTACTAGCGTCATTATCCTTGATTCTCAGTCTTTGATCACTATCTCTTTAATCCTCGTGTTTCTTAGAGATGCGATCCAAGATATTCTTAGCCTCATCATATGTTTTATCAAGCAGACCACCAGCGGCTACCACATTAATAGCGATCTGTGAAGCGGGATTTAAACCATGATAAAAGATTTCCATCTGAAGGCAGTCTGGCAATCCATTGTGTGGACAGTCCCGAACCAACCTTTTAAACCTCGCCCAGGCCTCACTGAGAGATTCGTCCATGTTTTGTTCAAAATTCGTGATTAGTTTCCTTCGTCTAGCATTTTCAGTAGGTGGAAAATATTTCTTCATAAATTTCTCTACGACTTGTTCCTATGAAGTGATCTCTCCCAGCTCGAGAGAATACACCCATTTTCTTGCCTGATCACAAAGAGAAAATGGGAACAAAGTTAGTCGAACTTCTTCAGCAGAGATGTGCGGGAACACAAAAGTATTGCAGATTTCTATAAAGCTACGGAGGTGGGCGTGCGGGTCGTCGCCACACCGTCCTCCGAATTGTCCTGCAGTCTGGATCATCTGCAACATCACCGGTTTCATTTCTAGAGAGAAATTATAGAGGTTTGACGATGCATAGTCCCTAATGGGCCGATTGCAATCGTTTGCCAGCAGGATTGGATTCGCCATGACGTTGTTTTTGTTTGGTGCTCCATTTCCAGGCTGCTTCGCCATATTTTCTTTATCTGGCTGTTGTTGTTGGCGGTCTCTTAATCTTCGTCTAAACGTCCACTCAATCTCTACGTCGTAATTTGCCAGAGATTGAGACTGCAAAGAAATCAGAAAAATTACCGTTAGCACACTATTTTGCAGAAGTCCTCGGCAACGGTGCCAAAAACTTGATGCGTTATTTTATGATGTGGAATTATGGATGAGATGCATTGATGGAGTTGCGTTGAACACTCAAGTTTTCTCAGTGGAATCCAAGTGCAAACCTCACTGAGTTTCCTGGTAAGTCTAGGGTCGAACTCAGGGACTTGGGAAAACAGGTTGCGGTGGTAATTTTTCGAAAACTTTACGGTAATCAGTAACTCAATTAATTGTTGTTTGGTTTGTTGATTGCGGTAATGAAAAATAAACAAATGCGATGGATTTGAGAAAAGTCTGATTGTGTGATAGATGCACTGAGTATGCGGATGAACGAGTTGAGAAGGCCTTTAGTTAGCGTTACTTGGGAATGCGTCAGACTATGCAACCATGCTACAACCATGCACAACAAATCGTTTTCCAATGCAAATGCGATGCTCCTAAGTCTAGGACGCATGTGTTGAATGCAAAAGTGTCCTAGAGATTATTCCTAAGTCTCTACTCTTTTCCTATGCGATGATGCAAGATGCACAAAGGCAAGGTGACCGCACACAATCATATCCTATCTCTAGGATGCATGCGATGCGTTAATAGCAAATAGTACTTATTCCTAAGCTCCTATCTCTTGATTATGCATTCTAATATGACTTTCTCGAGCCTAGATTCTGATATGACTTTCCCAAGCCTAGATCCTGTCCTTAGACTACTCTCTCGAGTATCTCTAATAGATGAATGAAGCATACATAATACAAGATAATCACAAAGTCTGAATATCCCCAGTTAAGCTAGCTAAGTGCTTCTCAACCCATTCAATAGATTTAGCTACTCATGCGTAAATAACAGAGAGTGAACAGATATAGAGCAGCAAATTCCATTTCTATAAATGAGTTGAATACAAACAACAATGGAAGATAAAGGTAGAGAGCCTGGTAGCAATCCCTTGCTGACGGAGGCTTTTACACTGGTAATCTCTATTCGGTTCAAAAGATATTCCTGCTTCTGCAGGAGTCGGCCTTCTCTCTGATCTTGAAGCTTCCGGCGCTCTCCTAAGCTTATCGGAATGATCTGTCGGCACAACTTCCTTCTCTCACATCCTCCTTAAAAGAAAAGAAAATCTAAGAGCAAGGCTAAACTATCTAAGGGAAAATTTTTTAACTCTCCGAACTTGTTAACTGGTGGAACCCCTTTTCTGAAGGATGCCTTTGATATTTATAGAATTTCGGGGTGAAAGACGGCTTCTCTCTTATGATTGCACGGATGAGATGGCTTTAATTCTCTGACTGATGCGCCGAATATTTGTCACCGAAAAGCTGGATGTAGTTGTTATCGTTAGTGGCTGTCAACTTAATTCATATTCAATCGACATCAGCTTTCTGTTCCATCGTGATTAATTATGCCTTTCACCATATGCGCTCACCAAGTTGGGCGACTCTATGCGACAATCCTTGTTGAACAGATTTTTGCGAACACAAATCACCGTAAGGCCTTGCGACAATGTTGTGCTCGTTCCCTAATTTCTTATGATTGCTCTTTTCGCCGTGCGTCAACGCATATTCTGCATAAGAATACAAAAATCAACCGTTTCTATGGGTTGGCTGCATGCGACCACAATGTTATGAATTTAATGCTTTTTGGATGCAATCTAACATATTTTATCAGGCAAGCCGACATTGTTTAATAACTTTAGTACTCTAATAACGTGCATTTATGCCCATTATTAATTGCAACACACTGATGAATCCTATAAATTCCTCTCCTCAGCCCTAGGTCAAGATATGCTAAATTTTGGGGATATATGCCGAATTTTGGAGGCCAAATCGATGGAGGTCAAAGTTAATCTTTATTCTTTTTCCTTTTCCTTCAATTTTCAGTATCTTTAGGTTAGTTTTTATTTTGTTTTGGGTTGTAATCGATGGATTGAAGGTTCGTTCTTAATTTTTCTACAAGAGCCTTATGTTAATTTCTTGAAGGTTTTCTAATTAATTTAACTGTACTCTTGTGAATTCTTTGGATGGATTCATTTTAATATTAATAGAGTTTCAATGAATTCTTCTGACTAATTAATTTGTTGAAATTCTTGTATGTAAAATCATTCTAGCCTGTGCATAATTGATTGATTAAGTTGCACGTATTTGGATCACATGTTTAGGGTCTAGACTTTTTCTGGCCAAATTCATGTATGCCCTAGTATAATCCTTCCCAAATAAATCATGCTATAAGATGTGGCTGTCCGTCTTATAGTATGTCTCAACAATTGAATCCTTTCTTAATGCTTTTCAGTTTTAACTCGTATGTCGCTGAGAAGGAAATGTTTTAAACTGAATTAGGGCTAATTTAGATTTTTATCAAAATTTTCTAATTGGGCTATTAGAATTTCTAATAGGTTGTGGGGTTGGCAGATTCAGTGTAATTAATTGGTGCCTAATGAAAGAAATTCATATAAACTCTCACTTGCTCTAGAAATTAGATAGACTCCTATCCTAGATTACGTTCACCCTTTTATTTCAATTCACACATTTATCTCATCCACATCAAAACCCTCCATTTATCGCTCTGGTTAGAAATTAACTTAATGAAACCGATCGCGCTTATCTGCGTATTGACTCGAACTTACCACTTTTACTACGTCTTTGTAGTAATAGGAGTAGTTCAGTGCTTCAATTTGGAGTTGAATTAACGATGTTGATTCTCAATCCGAACAACGAGGTATAATCCTTGATGAAAATCAAGGAACAGAAGGGTGAGACAAATGTTGTCTCATCCTCTAAAAAGTTCTACAGAGATTCGACCTCTAGAACTAAGTCTATGCCTTCCTCTTTCAGGACCAAAAAGTGGAAGACGAAAAATGGTGGAAAGGGGAAGGCTAACCCACCAGCTGCTGCTCAAAAGGGCAAGAAGGCGAAGGTTGCAAAGGAAATATGTTTCCATTGCAACCATGATGATTGGAAAAGGAATTATCCCAAATACTTGGCAGAAAAGAAGAATGCCAAGCAAGGTAGATATGATTTACTTGTATTGGAAATTTGTTTTGTGGAGAATGATGATTCAGCTTGGATAATAGATTTGGGCGCCACTAACCATATTTGTTCTTTATTTCAAGGAATTGATTCCTAATAGCAGTTGGCACTTGGTGAGATGATGTTGCGTTAGGAACTGGGCACATTATCTCTGCAAGGACAGTGTGAGGACTCTGGATTACTTTATAGAAAAATTATGTTTTGTTAGAAAATGTATATGTAGTTTCTAATTTAAAGAGGAACTTAATTTCTGTAAAGTGTCTACTTGAACAAAATTATACTTTATCTTTTAATGTAAATAAAATGTTTATTTACAAAAATGGTATTAATATTTTTTTCTGCTAACTGTGGTAACTCATAATAAAATATATAAATTTTCTCCTAAAGAAAATGGTCATCTTTGGCACCTAAGATTAGGACATATAAATCTCAATAGGATTGAGAGACTAGTTAAGAACGGACTTCTAAGCGAGTTAGAAGAAAATTCTTTACCTGTATGTAAGTTAGGGGACATAGGGTACAAAATGAAATTCACGCCTACTCGATTTAAGGATAGAAGGAAGGTTGTTCTCTTAAGTGCTGAATTCAGGTCTTGAACAAGGAGTCCCAACCTCTCAATGGCCCGAGAGGGATCCGGTTTAATGATTGGATCACAAACCAATTGTTCATTATAGGATCAGTGGAACTTAAGGAGCAAGATGTAATTTCAGGGGTAAAACAGCATGTTGACCCAACTGTTATTACAAACAACCTGTGAAGGGTCGACTTACTGATTATGGTTAAATCAAGTGGACAAAAATATGTCCACAGTGAGGAGATTGCAATTATTGAGCTATAGTGGTGTGACTCGGTAGTTAACAAATATTGATTAATTCGGTTTAAAGAGTTTAGATAATTAATCTCAAATCATTGGAGCTCATGATTTGTAGGTTCATAAGGTCTCTCTACTAGCTCGTAAAACATGAAGTCATTGGATTAGTAGATTGAGTGATTTTTAAATGAATTTAATTTGAAGTGTTCAAATTTAATTTTGATTTGAAATGTTCGAATTGAATTTAGGGTTTCAATTTGAAGTGTTCAAATTACAAATTAAGGTTTGAATTTGAATTGTTCAATTTCAAATTAGGGTTTGTATAATTATCATTTAATTTATCGAAATTAAACAAAATTGAAGAGTTTATAAAATTTAAATATTGACTTAAATATTAATTACATGAATAGGATTCATGTTTAAAATTAGGTGTTTGATTAATTTAATATTTGATATTAAACTATTATTTAATTAATTAATTGAAAATAAAATTAATTTTCATTTTTTTGTTATTTAATTTCATAAATTGAATTTATTTTTAATTAATTAATTCTGAATTAATTAAAGTGAAAAATTGAAAATTACATTTGTTAGTGGAGAATTCCAATTTTTGGAAATCTGGATCTGTTTTACCAAGAAACCAACACCTAGCCCACTCAATTCCTCAAATTGAAGTGGCCAAATTTGAAATCTAAAGTGGCTGCATGTATGGGATATATAAAAACACTTCAATTTCCAATGTTGAGTTCCACCACTCAAATTCAAGGCTGAGAATAGTATAGAAGATCTCTTGGTTATTCACTGTGGATTTGAAGCTCAAAATTCGTGAGAAGCAGCTTGAAGTTGGAGGAATTCAAAAAAGGTATGCTGTTCTCGAAACCTTCTTTTGAAAAATATGTTTTTACATGCTTTTAAAACTCAAAATAAATATAATTAGAGTGCTTATCGATTCTGATTGCTTCTGTTGCATGATTGTACATCCCATCAATTAGTATCAAAGTATGATTTAAGCACTCAATTAACATTAATTTGAGTTTGGTGGGTGAATTTCTACGATTGCATGTTTGGGGACTGATATGAGGATTTAATCAGCTTTGGCATTGGTTTTCTTTTTGATTCCCAAGTTAAATTTGTAATTGGCTCTTGTTTGATGAGCTTATATGTGTGCTCTAGAGTCTGTAATTTATTTGGAGTCAATAAAGTCAAAATAAGGTTGTAATTTGAAGATTGAAGCAAGTAAGGTCAGCAGCAGAAACTAGAAGGAGTGCCTTCTGCTAGACAGCGTTGCAATGTAGCCCTTGGAGCATTGCAACGCTACTCATATGCAGCCCGAGGCATCACAACACTGGGATGAGCATTTCAACGTTGTTCATCCCATCCCAGCAATGCACATGTTTGTGAGCCGGTTCGTGCGGGAAGTTCGGATCGACCGGTTTTCAACCTTCCCAGTCCGGTTCGCCATCCTTGGACCGGTTCAACATCTTTTGAAGGTCTAGAGGTTCGGTTTGGGTTGGTTTATGTGGTCCATAATAGATTTGAAGCTTCTTTTAACCTATTTTATAAGAATTTAGTTATTATTGCTTGTTTTGAATGTCAAAGTTGAACCATATTAGTGTTGTTTAAATATTTGTGCATCTGATGTATGTTATATTTAAATGAAAACATATTTGTGTATATTGTATGCCATGTAGATTTAAAATCCTACCATAAGAAGCATGTTACATGCATTGGATATATGTTATAAAGAGTTATAATATATAGTATGCATGTCTAAGGTTTCTTTTGTTTAATATAAATGTTATATTAAATATTGAATACTTTTGTTGAATGTTATGGATGCAAAGCATGTCTAGTTTTATAAGTTGTTATAAAATTGAATTAGACATTAAAATCCATAACAAAAATAAGCTGCATGCTCACGTAGATTAAACATTTGTTTTAATAGTTAAAATATGTCGTTATCTTATAAATCACAGTTACAAACTCAATCCGTATATAATCCTGTCTAAGTTGAAGGTCTTTAAGTTGATGGTCTAGGGAACACCTCCTACCTAGGGATTATGGCCAAATAATTAAGCGTTGTTAACCAGTTTTATAAACGTACATGAGCAATGTGAGATATTAAAACGGTTTATCATCTAGACATCGTAGGTTAAATCTATTTATAAGCGTTACCCTTGGATAAACCACATAGACTTAGGCTATTTAATTAGCCGGAATAAACCTGAGTATAAATATACCCAAACAATTAGTAGAACACTTCAGTGGGGGTTTAATAATATATATGATATGTGATGAGAACGCTTCAGTGGAAATTTAACAATGTATATGATATGTTGTTAGAACACTTTAGTAGGAGATTAATAACATATATGATATGTTATTTTTAGCTCTCGCATCCTTAAGAGTTCACATCGAGATTCACGCTTCACTTCGTGTCACCCTGGGAGTGACCTCCATTTGGAAAGTGTTTGCTTGAATCAATATCAAGGTGAATAGGGGAAGTTATTCATAGTAAAATCAAATATACAATGTTTTGATTTTAATTCTCACATCCTGAGTTCACATCGTGAGATTCATGTGAAATGCATAACATAAAAAAAAAAAATACCCACCAAAACTCTGGATTTAATTTCGAAAAAATAAAAAGACTAAAAAACTGCTCTGATACCAACCGAAGGATGCGCGAACATTTGATGCGGTAGCTGATCGTAGCCTAATTTTTATTTTTACAAAAACATAAATTTATAGAGGATGGAAACAATTCATGCACATTTTAATAAAACATGCTTTAATTAATGAAAATGATAAGAAACTTAGGTTTGGAGAACACTTAACCTTGAAGACCAATAATTCTTCACGAATCCTCTCCAAATGATCTCCACGTTCTCCTTGGAACACGAACACGCCAAAAATTACAGCAACGCCATTATAAACACAACCACAACGAAACCAAGAGATTATCAAGGTTAAGAATCGGAGAGAGTTCTATGGGCTTCTCGTAGAAATTTTGGTAGAGAGAGAGGGAGACTTTGAGAGAGAGACTTTTGTAGAAAGATTATCTGGGAGAGCACCCACTCCGTTCTGCGTTGATGAAGGGGGAAGATGAATCCCTAGAAATCAACTTCCCCATTTCCACGTAAAGAGAGAATTAAGTTAGTGTGAGTTATCAAATAACTCCTTTAGTTTAATTGATTTAAAAATAATTTAAAAAACCTATTCAGAACTAATTTTCAAAAATTAAAACAATTTAATATATAAATATATATAATAACTACTTAACTATATGTACCATATATTAAACCATATGTTATATCTAATATAACATATAACTTATAGTTTTTATTATATCACATATAATATAACATACAGTTTAACATTCTCTAAATTAACTTGAAATTCATAAATTATAATCTATAGTTTCCATATATGGATCACATTCATATAATTAATATTTGAATCAAATTAAAATATTTATTTTCTCTCAAATAAAACTTTATATAAATATATAAAATACATTATATTAATTAACTACAACAATCTTGACTTTAGATGTTAGTTGGAATTTTATAAATGATGACAGATTGACTATATGATGTCCTTTTTGAAAAAATACATATAGGATGTCGGTTTTAAACTGTCATCGAAATGGTAGTTACAATGGCGATTTTCAATCGCCATCTATAGACATAAAACAACGGGAAAGAAATTTCTAATTCGAGCCAAAATTTGAAGTATATAAGATGGAAATTTAAAACTGCCATTAAAACGGAAGTTGTATTGGCGGTTGTGAATCGCCATCTATAGACATAAAATGGCGAAAAATTTTTAGTACGCGCCAAAAGTTGAAGCATATAAGATGACAATCAAAATAGAGGTTAAAATGGCGGTTGTGAACCGCCATCTATAGACATAAAACGGCGAGATTTTTTTTTTTTAATTCATGCTAAAATTTGAAGCAAATAAGATGGTAGTTTAAAACCGCCATCAAAACAGAGGTTATAATGGCAGTTTAAAACCACCATCGATCAATTTAATTTATTAATTTATTAATTAACAATGAAATATTATTGGAATTTGGAATTTGGAATTGGAAGCACATAAAATTTGTGGGAAGACAAAATTTCAAATTTGGGAAAAATTTTACTTTTTTTTTTTTTTAAAAAAAGGGGCAGATTTGGGCGGATTTTTTAAAAAATAAATAATTATTTATCATGCGAAAATTTGAAACATGTAAGATGTCAGTTGGAAAGTATCACCGAAACATAGGTAATAATGGCGGTTTAAAACAGTCATCTATAGGCATAAGATGATAGGATTATTATTTTTATTTTTAACATCAAAATGCCATCATATTAAAAAAAAAAAGCTTTCAAATTGTTATAATGCCGCGAGAAAATTAGCCAAAGCGCGACATCATCTAAACTTTAAGGGTGTGTTTGGTATGTGATAAAAGTAGAGAGTTGAGTTGAGTTGAGTTGGTAATTATTGTCTATGTTTATTGTGCAGAGTTGAGTTGAGATGGGGATCTGATGCAGTTTTTTGTGAATGAGATTAGTTCTATTTTTTTCTGTTTATTTTTTATTTTATTCTTTTATTTTTTTAGTTTTATGCTTTGCTATTATCGATTAATTTTCAAATATACACGTATTTTCTCAAATAATTTATGACTAAACTGGTCAATTTCAATTTTTTTCTCAATTTGTAGAACATAATAGATTATTTTTCATATATACTTTTCAAAAACTGTAATAATTCTAATTCTCTTCAATCGATAAAACATACCAACAAAATATATTTCATATTGCTTCTCAATTAATTGGTATATTGTATATTATATGTATATATATTGAAGGTAATTATCCCAATTACTAATTGGTATATTGTATGTATATATATATATTGAATCTTGCTAACTTAACTTTATTATTTCACATATCATACAATTTATTTTTATATAATATGGATAGTATATTTAGAATTGAAATTGTACATAGGATAATTACCTTTCATTTGATTATGATGGTGAGAATGTGATGTAGTATAGTAACATTTTTCATAAGATCACAAAAATAATATGAACCGACCGAACATGTGGCCGTTTCAAAAAAAAAAAATCACAAAATATATGTTCTTTTTTATACTTATAATATCCGTGCAAACACAAAAATTACATGTCATGACGTATGCAAAAGTTATCATTCTTTTCGACATGACAGTCTATTGTCCATTTGTTATTATACAAAAGAACTATAAACAAAGTATAGGGGTGTGGTCAATCTACATGTTTCTTCCTAGTAGACGGAGGCAGTACCTCTTCCGTACGTGTTCTGGTACTGCAAGGAAGCAATCTGTCTTCTGAATCTCTGTGATAAGGAGGTCAATAAGGGTGACCTGATCATCCTCATCCAGGCCATCAATGTTGTATATGGCATTTACTACTTCCTTCCAACGCCCGAACTCCAGTTCATACTTCTCCTTTTGCCACAATGCAAGTCTACCCATGTGTGTGCTCTGCATTTCAACAGTCGATCTCATGATGTCGATCATTTTAGCTTGGAATGATGGCCTCTTCCTCTTAATGCCTCGAGATGATAATTAGATTAGAAATAAAATAAAATAAATTGAAGTAAGGAGTAACCAACAAAAAAAAATAAATTGAACTAAGGAGTAACCAACAAAAGCATACCTTTTTTAAGGTTTAACACCCATAGTGGAGAAAGGCAGTAGAAATATAAAAAATATGAGTGGGAAGTCATCTATAAATAAAAGAGGGAGAAAGAAGTGGTTGTTGGAGAGAGTTGGGTGCATTGGAGAAAGAAATGGTTGTTGGAGAGAGTTTAGTGCATTTATTATTAAAGAGTGAAATTAATGTAACCTCATTAATTAAAGAGTAAAATTAATTTGAATGTTAGTTGAAAGTAAGTAGTAGCCACATTGGTAGTAAAGTCAAGTAAATATAAATAGTAAAGTCAAGTAAATAGAAATTGTAACGACCGGATCCTTACATATTATGGTCCGAACGCTACGACATGCATACTTAGACATTTCTATCATGAGATGAGTTTTAACAAAAATCTCAAAAGAACATATCTAAGATTTTATTAATTAGGTAGAAAACTATATAAAAAGTTTATTTTACAAAACACCAGGATCCATAAAATATTAGCGTAGTGATACAAAAATGCATATGCCTATAATAGGAGTTTAATGGTTGGCCATTTGAGCGACATCCAGTTCTGCCACCTACGCTGTGTCCCTACCTACAAAGTCTGTAAAAATAGGATGAGTATATAATATACCCAGTAAATAGTTCTCACATAGGGTAGTGACCAAATGCACAATCACATGCAACATGTCCTGAAAACATATGATTGGGACCGAAAACATATAATAACATGTGGTGGTCAATTATGCTTCTAACGTAAATTTCTCCGCTCTGATAGAAAGATAAGGACTTAGGCGAAACTAACCCATCTGATGATTAGCGGGTCATGTAGTCAGTAGGGCTAGAGTCGCATTCAACATCAACCATTAACATAAACGTAAGATTGGACTAGAGGGGTGCAACCATACATAACCTGTTAGTCCTTAGTATAATCTTAACATAGAATTGGGTTTAGAGGGGTGCAACCATACATGCCCTGCTAGCCCTAGAAGCATAACCTTTATCTAATTAAAATTTAATCTTATTTCATCATTGTGAACAAACATAATGCATGGGGTCCCTTGTCGATAAATGTATTTTAAACATGTAATACAACATAACAATAACATAATTATGCAACATATTAAAGGTACACTACCATGAAACACTTAAAAAGAGGGTGAGATAACTACTTACCTTGACTGCGATCCTAATTATTCCTTATTGTTCCTTATGGTTTAATCAGTAGAGCTTTCCCTTTTAAATTAGAGGGAAATTTGGGCAACACTTCCCTTGCGTTTCCTCCTTCTAACTAACAGAATTACTTCACCATTTTCACACGATTTTTACTACTGAGTTTTGTTTGAGAATCCCTTTAACTTCCAGCCTAAAGCCTCCTATTTATAGTCGTTTCCAGCTCTTCTCTATGTGATAACTCATCCTACACCTGGCTTCTTTAAAATTACTTAGGTTTAAGAATTTCTCTTAATAAGACACCTAATTTTGGCTAACGTTTGCCTTTACTTCATCCACCTTTGTTTGTATTCCATTTTAGGGTTCTTCATGTATAATCTATAAGATCGTGGCCAAATTCAACGCATAATCCATGCTTCTATCAAAATCTCGCTCTTTCTGTTCTCAAAATCTCGCTCTCTCCAACTTTCTCGCTGGTTTGGCTCTCATTACTCTCGCTCTCGCTCTCGCTGGTTTGGCTCTCGTGGCTCTCGCTCTTGCTCCCGCTGTCTCGCTGAGAATCTCGCTCTCTCCACTCTCGCTTTCTCCAATTTTCTCTCCAATCTCACTCTCTCTACTCTCGCTCTCTCCAATTTCCTTTCCAACCTCGCTTTCTCCACTCTCGCTCTCTCCAATTTTCTCTCCGATCTCGCTATTTTTCATGCGTGGGTTGCCTTCACTGCTTGTGAATTCCACTTCCCCTTTTTAACTCTTTCAAATTTTAAGAGTATATGGGCGATCAATTCACCTCCAATTCTTCTAATGAGCAGTGCCCAAACAAAAAGTTATCTACTGCCCTTTGTCTCCTGAATTAGCTAGCGTCCAACTTCTAATTAATCCTCCCTGATTCTGCCCCCTTATTCATTATTTTTTTATAATTAATAAATTTCTTATTTTTTTCTAATTCTAAATTTCCACCCGGTTTTCCTATTAAGTTTATATATTTTTCATTCTTAATATATATTTTATTTGTTTTCCTACTTTCTAAATTAAGGTTAGAGTATTACATTTACCACCCTTTTAAATAAAATTTCGTCCTGCTTAACATTTGACATTTAATTTTCTGTAGTGTATGCGTACAAATTTGGGTTGCTACAGAAATACTAAAAAAACAACGAGAATCTCGCTCATGAGGATCTCGCTCATAAAGATCTTCATGAGCGAGATCCTCATGAGTGAGATCCTCCTCATGAGTGAGATCTTCATGAGCGAGATCAAGCATTTCTTTCCTAGCGATGCTCACCTTACCAGCGAGATTCAGCCCACATTTCTAGCGAGATTCACTTCTAGAGCAAGATCCTCATCACAAAATTAGCGAGATTTCACTTATCGAGGGTTGAAGTTTCGACAGTTTCGACTTATGTATGTCGAAACTTCAACCTTCGACAACCCTTTATACATATTGTTTCTAAGTTTTTCTTTGTTTATCGAGTTCTCAACGTTCGATTAATGTTCGACCTATGTATGTCAAAACTTCAACCTTCGAAAACTCTAATATACATATTGTTTCCAAGTTTTTCTTTGTTTGTCAAGTTCTCAACGTTCGACCTCTACATTAATCGAATCCTCAACCCTCGACTTCTAGCCTCAATCTCTCGAAACAAAAATATTTCTCTAATAAGTTTTAATATTTCCCTAATAAGTTTTGAAAACAACCATATTAATATAAAAGGTCCTAGTTTTGAGAGGTTAAAAAAGGAGAGTTTTGAATGGGTAAAAAAGGGGGTTTTAATAACCCATAGGTTTTCTTTATGGACTTAACAAACATGGGTAATAAATACCCACCCAACTCAATAACTCATACCCATTTATCAAACACCTCCTAAAAGAAAATGGAACACGCGTGAACTAAATTTTAATAATATATTCTTTTTTTCCCAAAACGACGTCGTTTTGGTAAGTGAAATTACCATCAAAAGTACCAAAACGATGTCTCTTTGGCTTACACCTTAAAACGAAAATTTTTTATTGAGAGAAAGTCGTGAACGTAACTCTAACAAGGAGCGCGACTTCAACACAGACGACAGCTTGCATGGACGAGCGGTGGCTTAACTTTTTAAAACTTGTGGTGTTGTATATGACAACACCCTCAGACCATGAAGACTATGAATAGGACAACAACGAACAGTCAAGAATCGGCATTCGGGCAAAGTACGAAACTTGCAAAAAAAAAAAAAAAACACAAATGCCTCTTGAGGCCCAAACTCATAGCTCAAGGTTGGAGTACAAAAAGGAGACTCCTCTTTCAAAATTTATCAATGTGGAATTATCAACCAAGGGTGGTTCCCTTTTGTTTTTTTTTATTATTATTTAAAAGTTAAATTTTCAACCAAAAATTGTTGGATTTTACGTCCTAAAACTCGTGGTATGAAAACAATGGAACTTATTCTGAAAATTCAATAAAGGTGTTATTGAATAGATGTTTTTCTTAATAGAAATAAAATAAACCTGAAAGTTCCTTGACTATTGGATGAGTACTTAAACTTTATGTGGAGACATAAAAGTTGATCAAGTTCGAGTAAATAGTCAAAATGATCTATAGTATATGAATAAGATTGGGTACCTTATTCTGTTAACACTATTGGATGCGGCTTACTCTATAGTTGTTACAAGAAGTTGTAAAGTGCTACAAATGAAGTGATCCTAATTCGTTCATGTTGGACATGAGAAGTAAAGGTGTCCTTGTGTAAAAGAGTTTGTACAAGATCAGACCATGAAATGAGTCACTCTTACTTTGTAATGCCGTTTACTATTTAAGACTGACTATTTCAAAGCGATGAGCTAGGTAACTTGACCTTAATCCTGAGCTAACTATGAACTCAGATTTATTTGGAATTACCTTTATATTTGCATAGGTGAGGGTTAGCTCAACAACGCCGGCTCAATAAGACTCCCATTTTAGGGGTTAGACCGGATAGATAGCTAGGGACATAGGGTGCAAGAGGGAATTCATTCCTACCTGCTTTTAGGGATAGTAGAGAGGTTGTTCCTTAAGTGCTGATTTTGGGGCTTGAACAAGGGATCTCGTCCTCTCATTTGGCATGAGAGGAACTCAGTTTTGTTGAATGGATCACAAAATAATTGTTCATTAGGGGATCAGTGGGAACTTAAGGAACAAGAGGTAATTTCGGGGGTAAAATATAGATTTGTCCCAACTGTTATTACAAACAACCTGTAAAGGGTTAACTGACTAATTATGGTTATATCGAATGGACATAATATATCTATAGTGAGGGGAGTTCAACTATGGACTTTAGTGGAGTGACCCATTAGTTAACGAATGGGGGTTAGATCAGTCTAATGAGTTTAGCTAATTAATCTCGGATCGTTGGAACCCATGATTTGTAGGTCCACGAGGTCCCACTATTAGCTCAGAAATGGATTAGTAGCGTGATAAGTTATTTGAAACGTTCAAATTAGAATCAAACGAAATTGGAGAAAATATATTTAAATATGATTTAAATATATGAAGATGAATTTGTGTAAAAATTAATTTAATATTGGATGTTAAATTAATTAGAATTATTTAAATTGTTTAAGTAATTATTTATTAATTTTATTAGAAAATTAATTTGTAAAATTAATAAATTTTGATTTTAGAAATAAATATGATTTAAAATCAATTTTTAGATTTTAGAAATAGAAAATTACACAAAGTGAAAAATGAGATTTTTCAAGTTCATCTTCAACTTGCGCACAATGAAACCCACCTTTTCAACCTTCAATAACTCCAAGCATGAGCTACATCCCATGTAGCAAATCTCTTTGCATGATAATTTACAATATATTGAAGAGATTGGAGTGATTGAGTTTAAGCAACCGAATGAATTTTTCTGAAAATTCTTGAAGAAGAAGGTGTTCTTCAATGGGTGTTGCAGTAAGCTTTCTCTAAATTTCCTTTGATTCCAACTTATTTTGAGTCTCACAACTCAATCTAGAGCACCAAGAGAATAGTATGGAAGATCTTGTGGTGGTCTGCACAAAGATTTGGAGGATTTAGTAGCTAGAAATAGAGATTTCAACGGTTCTTTAAAGATATGTTCTTGAAACCCATTAAACTCTGTTTACCATGTTTCTTTTCTACCAAAATTAATCAATTAGATTGCTTATGGATCATGTCCGCTTCTGCTGCGTGCTAGTATCAGAGCATCAAATAAGCATTTAATTCGGACTAATATTGGTTTGGTGGGTGTTTTATATGAAAATATGAAACTGCTGTATTGATATGTTTTCTGAGTTTTGACCTTTAATTTCTCTTTAATTTCTCATTTAAATTTTTAATTGGCTCTTGTTTGATGAGCTTATATGTCTTCCCAAGAGTCTGTAATTTATTTGGAGTCATTAGAGTTGAAATTAAGCTGTAATTCGAACAAATAAGTGAAGAGGCCAAGTTGCAGATTCCGTACTTTCAGCCTCTATTCATATTGTCGTTGAGCTACAGTAGCTAAGCGATCATTTGGCTTCATGTGTTAGACGATGTGAAGAAAAAGCTAAACGATTGTGTAGCTTCGGGCGTTGATCGTTTAGGTGTTGTACGCTAGACGATCATGTACCTCGGGAGCTAAATGATGCATTGTATTGCTATACGATGGCACTACATGATCGTGTAGCTTCGAGTGGGAGCTAAACGATGCGATGAAGAGCTATATGATGGCGCTGAGCGATCACTTACCACGATTGTTTACCTTTGAGTGGGAGCTAAGAGATACGTTGAGTTGCTATCTGATAGCAGTAAGCGATTGTTTACCTTTATGCGGCAGATAAACGATGTGTTGAAATGCTAAGTGATAGCATTAAGCAATCATTTACCTATGCACGATAGCTGGGCGATGCGTCGAGAGCTATGTGATAGCACTAGGCGATCGCTTACCTTGTGTGTGTGCTAAACGATTAAGACGCGACGTTAAACGATTAAGCTAAACGATCGTGTAGTAAATGTTTGTGCTAAACGATGGAGCTACGCGATAGTGTTGGACACTAAGTGATCGTGTAACATCCTCCGGCACTAGACAATGACACTATACGATGGAGGGCAAACACTACACGATCATGTAGCTTTATTAAGCGATAAACATTGGTTGCTAAATGATCAAGCAAACACTAAACGATCAGGCAAACGCATGACGATGGTCGTCAATGCTAAACGATCAGCCTTAGCGAGATGTTGAGCGAGAGCAAGAGAAGCTGGTTCGACCAGTTCTCTTGAGGTCTGGTCCGGTTCAGCTTCAAATAGTAGGTGGCTGGTTCGATTTAGACGATTTGGGTCCGGTTAAGGCGATTTTGGAGCGGTTCGAGCGGTGTTAAAGCTATTTTCTTGAGATCTCTAGTCTGCAGGTTGGGTTTTCCTCACAATGATTCATCTTTCTATAGGCATGATCCCATCCTTTCTGAGGTTCTGAAAACCTTCTCTCTAGCCAGTCCTTTAGTCAAAGGATGTGCCAAATTTTCATCAGTCCATATATGATCCATTCTAACTACACCAGTAGTGAGAAACTCTTTAATGGTACTGTACTTTCGACGTATTTTTCATCTCTTTTCATTGTAATAATGGTTTTGAACTTTTGCGATTGCTACAGTACTATCATAATGGATCAATATGGTTAATACTAGCTTTTACCATAAGGGAATCTCTGATAGCAGACCTCTTAGCCAGCCTGCTTCTTCCCTAGCTGTCGCTATCGTTATCATTTCTGACTCCATCTTAGATTAGGCTAAAATAATCTATTTCTTGGATTTCCAAGAGATAACTCCGCTTTCTATATTAAAGATATAGCCACTTGTAGCCTTTGAATCATCCGAGACGGAGTTCCAGTCAGCATCGTCGAATCCTTTCAGGATAGCGAAAAACTTACTGATAATGTAATCCTAGGTTTTGGGTTTTCTTCAAATACCTCATAACCTTTTCTATAGCATTCAATGCTCTTTACTAGGTCTACTTGTAAACCTAGAAAGTAATCCTATAGCATAAGCTATGTCAAGCTTAGTGCAATCAACAACGTATCTAAGACTGCTATGATGCTTGCATACTTAGATTGATCAACACTATCACCAGTGTTCTTGAACAGCTCAACACTAGGGTCAAAAGAAGTACATGCTAGTTTACATTAAAAGTAATTATATTTCTTTAGAATATTTTCTAGATAGTGAGATTGATCTAAAGAAATTTCCTTTTCAGACTTAGTCACTTTTATGCCTAAGATTACACTAGCTTCTCCTAAGTCTTTCATGTCAAAGTTTGCACTCAATATAAATTTCACATAATTTATGACATGCAAGTTCGACCCAAAGATTAACAAATCATTTACATAAAGGCATAGGATAGTGCAAAGCTTATTTTCAAACTTATAGTTGATGCATTTGTTGAAGGAAATCAGACTTGAGATTTCCATGAGTAGCTGAAATAAGATCATTCCAAATTACAATCATGAATGAACATTCCATTTATAGTCACACAGAAACATGCGGTTATACAATCAATATAGAAATTACAACATGAATAACTATAAATGAATAAGGAGAAAACTCTAGGAACATTTGTAAACTCGTCTCCACACTCCTTGCTCACGAACGCTCGAACAGCTACAACCTCGAACGCTTGAACACCACAACCGCAACACTAGACGAACACTTCGCACGCTCATCCTTAGCAATCGCCTCAGTCATGAACTCCTTAGCAACACGAACGGCCTCCACAGAACCTTGACAGTGTCGAGTTGAGTATGACACACCCAAGAAGGCTACCTTGGTATTCTTGGTGTGAGAATCTAGAGGGTAGGCTCTGTTCAGACTTGGTTTGAGGCAGATGAAGGAGGAAACACCGATCGTGTACACAACTGGGCAAGTGGGAGATGGCGGAGACCTATCGTATAGGCCGATGCCCAATTGTTTAGCTAAAGCTATGCGATCGTCTAGCAAAAGCTATATGATCATTTAGCACATCGTTTAGCTCAGTGTCTGTCACTTACAAACATTACACGATCATTTACTTTGACAAGCTATCGCTTAGTAAATACAGCACGATCGTTTAGCTCGCCACTGGATGATCGTTTAACTCGTCCAAGCTGTCGTTTAGTAAATCTATATTTATTTGACAACTTTGTGAGATTCTTTTTGCGAGAGAATCTCAAAAAACTTTTTATGAAAAACTTACTAAAATTAGGAAAACCATTTCCCTTTTATCTCACGGTTACCATGAATCACCAATAACCACCTACTCAATTGGTTATTAAAGAAAAAGAATTAATTATCCAATAATTAATATTATCATAAATATAAATGATAACCAACTTATCATACTATATTTATTACCTATAGTTTTAATATTTCATCTCATGAAACATATAAACCATAGTTCTTTTTCTATTCCATGGTACTTAATGTAAATCTCATTTACATCAATCCTCTACTAGATGTATATCATACATCATACCGATTATATCATATATAATCAAAATACCTCTTGTCAATTTGAACATTTCAAATCAACACCACGAACTGATCCTTAACTGAATCCATTGAGCTACCAAGGGGACTTTATGGACCTGTAGCTCGAAGCTCCAACGGTATGTGAATAACTGACTAAACTCTTTAGTCATGGGATCCACCATCCGTTAACTGCCAGGAACTCCACTAAAGATCGACAGCTGAACTTTCCTTATCACAGATATATTATGTGTCCATCTTAACCAATCAGCAGTGCGACAACCCTTCACAGATCGCTCGTAAGTATAGCTGGGCCAATAACTGTTATGCCCCTGTAGTTATATATCTCTTCTTAAGTACCACTGATCCCTCTAATGAACATAAGTCATAGTCCTACTATGACTGAGTCCTATTTTCTAAAGAGAAGCTATGGCTACTATGTTCAAGCCCCGGAATCAGCCCTTAAGGGAGCAATCTCTTTACTTATCCCTACTTTGGGAAAGGAGTGAATTCCATCTTGTAGATTGAGTTCCCAGCTCCTAGATTAGACAAGTCCCTAAAAATGTAGGCATGTTAAGTTGGTAATCTGGCCACTCTCACCCATACTAATCAAAGAACCACCTTCAACGGCAGAAGTTCCCAAAACACTCAGGATTGAGGTCGTGTCACCTATGGTCGTTTGGGTAAGATGCAAGTCTCTCGTATCAATGGAGTTATATATAGAGTCTAGTTATCTTGTGGTCTAGGTCTTATACAAACTCTTTGTATAGGACACCCCACTCGCACGTCTCCACATGAATGGTCAGGATCTTCCATCTGTAGTAGTTTATAACACTTGTAAACCTCTACAAAGCAGGTCGTATCCGTAGTGTCACCAAGATCAGGCATCTGATAACTTATAGAAATACAAGTTATTTATACCGTTTTTTAGATTATGTGACAAAAAAAGGAAAAGTTGCGTCGACCATATATAAATTGGCTTTGAAACGCGAAAATTGTAAAGTGGCGTAAGCACACCAGCTAACCCCATTGCGATGGCAAAATGGAATGTCCAAGTCTTTGTTTTGCAGGAAAGTGGTCACCGCATGCGACAATCGCTCGAGGACAAAGAAAGAACAACACATTATTACCGCATGTGGCAATCGATCAAGAACAAAAAAGAACAACGCAATTGTAGTGCATACGACGATTGATCATGGACACAAATGACCAACGCATTTGCACCACATGCGGCAATCAATAAAAAGATCAAAGCAATTACACCGCATGTGGCGATCGATCGTAGATGTCAAGAGCGACGCATTCGCAAGGACTTTTGAAATTGTACAGCTTTTCTATTGTACGATTCTGAAAAATTAAATGTGGAGTAGAGCAGACGTTTCCACTAAGCCATGGTAGGAAAAATAAGCTTTTCAGAGCGAAACCACTGATGTAGAAGGTGCCAAGGTCTATAAATAGCTACATCAAATTCAAAGAAAAGAGGCTGGTCTGAAGAGACAATTTAGAGAAAATCTGGAGAGAAAGATGAGACAAGACTGAAAGTAAGTCTCCGAAGCAAGCAATTCATTCCCATTCCTAAAGAAGAAGCTCTGTGCAAAGATCACTTCTACTTGGAAAACAAGCCTGAGAAGAAAGTCCTCTACTACATTCCTCCCACACGCCGGCAAGTAAATCTTCTCCGATCGGGATCCGTGTCAAGACATTGACACGTTTTCCTTATCTGTTCTTACTTTCTATTCATCATCTGTGCTCATTTCTAATCTTTCATTCATTATTTGTAACAAACGCTTATCTTTAGATTTTAATATCATTATCGTATTCATCATCATCTCTCTGTTCTTCACCATACATTCATCATCCATTTCCTTCACCATGTGTAACTAATCCCCAGAGTAAGAAGGAAGGATTAAACGAGTAAGTTAATCTTTGTTGAAGAAATCGACTAAGTTTAGCTAACGCATGCTCGACGGCATCTTCACCTGTGAAAGCAGAAGTGAAGATATTATTCCACTTCTTGAAAGAAGGTTGGAAGAATGCGTTAACTAAAGCGAGAAGTATTTCCAGAAATGGAAAAAACATTGCGTTCACCATGTTCATCCCTGTTTCACCATAGACATATGGGAACGCGGCCGATCACCGAAAGGTGTAAACCAAGGAAAAATGGAACCTTAGTTGTGTCCTCAACAGGATTGATGAACTTGCAATGTCCTTTCCCTCAACCCATTCTCTTTCTGACACATTTCACAAGACTTGCCACTGCATTCATCAGATACTTTTGCACATCTTCACAGCTAGTCCTCACTTTGTATATTTAATTGTTACTGCATCTTATTTTATCATCGCAATTTATTTTACCGCGATTTATTTACCTTTGCGTTTTATTTCATTATCGCATTTTACTGATTACCGCATTTTAATTTTTAAATCCACTTCATCATTCTTTTTTTTTCCCGGTCGCATATATTACATCAGTATCGCATTAATCACCGTAATCCTCGTGTTCGACCTCAGATCACTTTGAGAAACTTACATTGGAATTATACTTGGTTCCATTGTAAGAAAACTTGTGACACGCACACACTACACGAACGCATACTACGAATGCATCTAAGCATCATTGCATACATCATTTAGAACGTAGTATCGCATATATCGTTATCGCAAAGCGCATAATTCAGCAATCTCATAAGTTGTTGGCAATACACGATCATGATAAACGAACAATCAAAATTAAGCTTACAGTATCCCACCTTAATCCTTATTCTACAGACCTATTTAGGTTATCACTTAAGGCATGATCCACTTGTATATCACATATACATGCTGAAGTTGACATAAGATAACCAAGGAGCTTGGTTTATTGGATATGAGTAAATGCCAAAATTAAATAACACTTATTTTATTCATTAAACAATATGTATCCTTACAAAACAACGAGACTCCAAGAGAATTAGGACACCAATCCTAACATTTGTCACTTTCATTAACCTTGAAACCTTTAGATTGGATTAGGTTATCAAACTTTTCATGCCATTGTTTAGGAGCTTGTTTTAGACCATAGAGAGATTTATCTAGTTTACAAACATTATTTTCTTGATCATGGACTATAAAACCCTCAGGTTGTTCCATGTAAATCTCTTGTTCAAGTTCCTCGTTTAGGAAGGCGGTCTTTACATGCATTTGATGTACTACGAGGTTATAAAGGGTAGTGAAAGAGAACAAAACATAGATTGAGATAATTCTAGTGACAGAGGAGAAGATTTTAAATAAGTCTATGGTTTCTCTTTGTCTAGAGCCCTTTGCCACAAACCTGACTTTAAACTAGTCAACTGTTCCATTAGGTCTATGTTTTTTCCTTAAGATCCATTTGCACCCTATTGTGTTGCATCTTGGGGGTAGATCTACTAAGTGCCAAGTCCTATTTGACTCAAGAAAGTCCATCTCATAATTTATGGCTTCTTGCCATAAGTTGGCATCTACAGAGGACAAGGTAGCTTTTAGATCTTTGGGATCTTCTCTTACATTATAGGTCTGGAAGTTAACCTAGAAGGTCTTCAACATGAGGGTCTTCCCGGAGGTAAACTTTAGCTTCACCTTGCCAGTTCCAGCAACTTTCGTATAGTAGTGATCTCTCAATAGAATATTCTTATCCTTAGTTTCAGTATAAGTTTTAAAGAGACTAAGGTCGTGACAGACATGGCGCGTAGCGCTAGTGTCTATCCACCACCCTTTAGAATAATCAATCACATTTACTTCTGTGATTATGGCAACTAACGATTCTTCTGTTAGGTTCGCCTGACTAGCAGGATGTTGCCTATTCCTACAGTTCCTAGCCATGTGTCCAGGTTTATTATAATTAAAGCAAAGGAACTGTACCGTTTCTCCTAAAGGGGGGGGGGGGGGTTCTATTTTTTTTTATTTGTTTAGGTTGCTGGAACCATGATTCTGACATTTCCTCTTTGTCCTCTTTGACTTTTGGTCAGGTTTTACCACGGCAGAGGCAGATCTCCTAGGTATGACGTTCACCTTCTCCATCTTGTCCTGCTTTCAGGCTTCCTCCCTAATCCTTAACTGGGTGATGTAACTCTCCGAGGAAAATTCCTTGGTCTTATGCCTCAATGTGTTCTTAAAATCATTCCACAAAGGGGGCATTTTATCAATAATAACAGCAACTTGGAATTGTTCGTCTAGAGGCATACCTTCAATTATTATCCCATATGCTATCTTTTGCATGTTCATTGAAGAAAATCGAACATGAGGATTTTCATGAGCAGCGGAAGGATCTTTCTAAATTTCAATCACATATGAACATTAATAATTACAATACACAAATGGAAACAACAAGCTATGCGCAAAACAGAAATTACAGCATGCTTTTCTAAAGATCAAAGGAAAGAATTGACATACCTTTGAAGAAAAATTTTCAACACCTTTGATCACGAATGCTCGTACACCACGAACTCTACACTACATGATCGCCGCAAACTCGAACACCGCGATTTTCAAGTCACGAAAACCTTGAACACCACGAACAACCTCCACATAACCTTGACTGTGTCAAGTATGACACCACCAAAAAGGTTACCTTAGTATTCTCGGTATGACAATCTAGAAGTGTGGGCTCTGTGTGGACTTGGCTTAAGGTAGAGACAGGAGGAGAACAATCGTGTAAACAATTGAGCAAGTGGTAGATGTCAAAGCCTATTGTATAGGATGATGCCTAATCGTTTAACAAAAGCTATGCAATCGTCTAGCAAAAATTATGCGATCGTTTAGCTCATCGACCAGTTGAGAGTCTATCGTATAGAAACTCTCAACGATCGTCTAGTCTCTCTAAGTTGTCGTTTAGTAAATATTATTTACTTGACAACCTTTCCGTGAGAACTTTCCGAGATTGGAATTCTCAAATCAACATTTTGCAAATCTTACTAAAATTAGGAAAACATTTTTCCATTTATCTCACGGTTACCATGAAACCACCAATAACCTCCCACTCAATTTGTTATTAGAGAAAAAGAGATAATTATCCAATAATTAGCATTGTTATAAATATAAATGATAACCAACTTACCATACTATATTTATAACCTATAGTTTTAATATTTCATCTTATGAAACATATAAACAATAGCTCTTTTTCTATTCCATGGTTCTTAATGTAAATCTCATTTACATTAACACTCCATTAGATGTCTCTCATACATCATACCGATCATATCATATATAATCGAATTACCTCTTGTCAATTTAAACTTGTAAAACTAACACCAAGAACTGATCCTCAACTTGAATTCATTGAGCTACCAACATTCCATTAGCTCGAAGCTCCAATGTTACGTGAATAACTAACTAAACTCTTTAGTCACGAGATTCACCATCCATTAACTGTTAGGCATTCCACTAAAGACCGACAACTGAACTCTCTTTATGACAGATATATTATGTATCCATCTTAACCAAACAACAGTGTGATAACTCTTCACAGATCGCTCGTAAGTACAGCTCGGCCAATAACCGTTATGCCCTTGTAGTTACATCTAACTCCTTAAGTACCACTGATCTCTCTAATGAGCATAAGTCATAGTTCTACTATGACTGAGTCCTATCTTCCAAAGAGAAGCTGTGGTCACTATGTTCAATCCCCAGAATCAGCCCTTAAGGAAGCAATCTATCTACTTACCCCTGCTTCGGGGAAGGAGTGAATTCCATTTTATGTAACTGAGTTCCTAGCTCCCAAATCAAACAAGTTCCCAAAAAGGTAGGCTTGTTGAGTTGACAATCTGGCCACTCTCACCCATACTAATTAAAGAACCACCCTCAAAGGCATGAGTTCCCAAAACACTCAGGATTGAAGTCATGTAACCTATGGTTGTTTAGGTGAGATGTAAGTCTCTAGTATCAACGGTGTTATATACAGAGATGAAACATCTCGTGGTCCGGTCTTATACAAACTCTTTGTATAGGACACCTCCACTGGCATGTGTCCACATGAGTGGTCAAGATCTAACATCTGTAGTGGTTTACAACACTTGCAAACCTCTACAAAGCGGGCGTATCTGTAGTGTCACAAGGATCAGGTATCCCACATTAATTCTTATACTACAGATCTATGTAGGTTATCACTTAAGGCATGATCCACTTGTATATCTCATATACACGCTTAATTTTACATACGATAACCATGGAGCTTTGTTTATTGGATATGAGTAAATGCCAAAATGAAATAACTTTTATTTTATTCATAACAATGTATATATTACAAACTACGAGACTTTGGAAAATTAGGACACCAATCCCAACATTCTTGGGACTAGGCCTCACAGATTTGTCATCCGTCATTTGGAACTTGAGATAACGACTAACAGCATGTTTCTTCAACTCGGCTTCCTCGGTGTCGTACTTCTTTTTGCAGAGTGTCCTAGACCACCTTTGCTGTCTTCATTGTGTTATAGTAGTCATATAGATTATAAGTTGAACCATTTAATATAAAGTTCTTACATAGAAAATCTTTCTCCTCCCAGTCAGCAACTTCTTTTATCTATTGTTTAGTTGGTTCTTCTAACAGGACGATTGGCTTATCCGTGGTACATGTGTCGGTAACTTTCTTGATGGTAAGAAAGAATAGCATCTTTTGCATCCACCGTTTGAAGTTCGCTCCTTCGAACTAGAATGGATGATTGAGGTCAGATGTCATAACATCGTTGTTGCTAGTGAGGGCCATTAGCGAATTGGCTGATAAAAGTCTTAAATTTGTTGGAACGAAAACACCCTTAGAATATGAATAGGACAGTAGCGAACGGTCAGGATCCAACGGTTCGGCAAAGAACGAAACCTGCAAAACAAAAGCTCATTATAGGCTGATTCGCGGATCTCGCTCTCTTTAAGACATTTCGCGACTCTACCCAAGTGTGGAAGCAGGTCAAGAATACTGTCATGTCGTCCCTAGGATAAAATTGAGACTAGTGTCCTAATTCTCTCAGAGTCTCCTTGTTTGTAAAGATACACATTATTTTATCTAATAAACAAAGCTACTTGGTTATCTTATGTGAACTTAAGCATGTATATGTGATATACAAATGAATCATGCCTTAAGTGATAACCTAAATAGGTCTGTAGTATAAGGATTAAGGTGGGATACCTGATCCTGGTGACACTACGGATACGACCCGCTTGTTAGAAGTTTGTAAGTGTTGTAAACTACTACAGATGATAGTTCCTGACCATTCATGTAGAGACATGTGAGCAGGGGTGTCCTATACAAAGAGTTTATATAAGATTGGACCACGAGATGACTAGACTCTGTATATAACGCCGTTGATACTAGAGACTTACATCTTAGTTAAATGACCATAAGTGACACGACCTCAATCCTCAGTGTTTTGGGAACTCTTGTCTTTGAGGGGGGTCCTTTGATTAGTATAGGTGAGAGTGGCAAGAGTGCCAACTCAACATGCCTACCTTTTTGTGAACTTGTCTAATCTGGGAGCTTGGAACTCAATCCATAAGATGGAATTCACTCATTTTCCGAAACAGGGATAAGTAGAGAGATTGTTCCCTTAAGGGTTGATTTCGAGACTTGAACATAGTGGCCATAGTTTCTCTTTGGAAGAGAGGACTCAGTCATAGTAGGACTATGACTTATGTTCATTAGAGGGATCGGTGGTACTTAAGGAGTTAGATGTAACTACAGGGGCATAACGGTTATTGGCCCAACTATACTTACGAGCGATCTGTGAAGGATTGTCGCACTGCTGATTGGTTAAGATGGACACATAATATATCTATCGTAAAGAGAGTTCAGCTGTCGGTATTTAGTGGAGTGTCTGGCAGTTAATGGATGGTGGATTCTATGACTAAAAACTTTAGGAAGTTATTCACGTACTGTTGGAGCTTCAAGCTACAGGTCCATAAAGTCTCCTTGGTAGCTCAATGGGTTTAGTAAGAACAATTCTTCGTGTTGGTTTGAATTGTTCAAATTGATAAAAGGTAATTTGATTATATAGGATATGATCAGTATGATATATGAGATACATCTAATGGAGGATTAATGTAAATGAGATTTACATTAAGTACCATGGAATAGAAAAAGAACTATGGTTTATATGTTTCATGAGATGAAATATTAAAACTATAGGTTATAAATATAGTATAATAAGTTGGTTATCATTTATATTTATAGTAATATTAATTATTGGATAATTAAATCTTTTTCTCTAATAACCAATTGAGTGGGAGGTTATTGGTGGTTCATGGTAACCGTGAGATAGAAAGGAAAATTGTTTTCCTAATTTTAGTAAGTTTTGTAAAAAAATTGATTTTGAGATTTCTCTCTCGGAAAAAGAATCTCACAGAAGTTATCAAGTAAACACGGATTTACTAAGCGACAACTTGACTAAGGTAAACTATCGTGTAGTGTTTTGTAAGCAACAGACACAAAACTAAGCGATGAGCTAAACGATTGGGCATCGACACGGTTCGCCTGTTTGAACCGGAGACTCATTGTTTTTGTAATATTTAGCTTTAATTTTGTGATTTTAAGGCAATTTTACCCGGTTCATCAACATTTATTTTTATACATGTGATGTATGGTGCTTATATGTCAAAGTGTTTGACATATAGTTTAAAACCCACCTTAGGTTGTGGGATTACTCATGCCTCATGTATTATAAATGATATAATCGAGCATGAAGAAATTACTTGAAAGCATGTGCATGCATCATGAAATATAAGAGTTATATTTTGCATGCAGTGAGCATTATCATGCATCATCATTTTATTATAAATATTATTGTCTAAGGGTGAATGGAAGTATGTTTTGCTTGTTTTATTGCTATTTTGTATAAGTGTTATTTAAAAGAAGTAGGAATGAATGAACAATGCATTGAGCATGATCCTTAGGTTGTTCATAAGCATTATGAATGCCTTGCATGTGTTAGCTTACCATTGTGGTTATGAGTGTTATAAAGGAAATTAGACCTAAAATCAATAAGAAAGAGTTGCATGTGGACTTAGGGTGAACTCAAGTTTTTTAAAAGGGTTTTAAAATTGGATTGAGATAGATCTAAGTTCAAGTGGTTCTAAAGAGTTTAGTAACCTAAATTAATCTTTTAAAATCAGTTTAATAGGATTAAATTGGTTGGCATAAAAGATTAAATTTGTTTTAAATCTATCTATAAGGTACCTTTTGTCTAAAGTGGGTTTTGGCTAGGCTAGAGTTCTTAAGTTGATGGAAACGTAACACCTCTACCTGGGAACCTACCTGAAAAGGTGAATTAGATAGATTTTCAACAAGCATGTGACAATTTGGTCAAAGACTCCATTAAAGAGTTTAATGGATGATGATCAAAAGTTGTTTAACTATCTAAGCTAAAAGTTACTCTTAGGCAAACCTAAAAGTCACTTAGTTAAAATCCTTGGCCATGTTTTTTCTAAGTAAGCTAAACCTTAGGTTATAAAATACTTAGTGGGAGGAAGAGATGTATATGATATGTCTATGATTCCACTCACGTTTCTCCCTGTGTGTTCACATTGTGAGATTCATGCTTGCCCTCATGGTGCCCTGGGAGTATCCCCCTTCGGATGGTGTTTGCATGAGTCAATATCAAGGTGAATGGAGAGAATGTTTATAGTAAATGGATGAAGGGTATGTGTCAACACGTCTTATTCTCTGTCATTGGTTCACACCGTGAGATCATTCTGTACTCCCTCGTAGCGTCCCCCTTCGAATGGGTTTTGTGTAGTTGGTCAAGATCAAGGTGAACTCCAGAAATGGATAGGGTCGTTTTAGGTTTTTCCCCAATCAGATTTTTTCCCTTCGGATTGGCTTTTTGGGGCGGACCTCTAGGGCCTAAAATGGCAGGTCACACTTAAGGGAGATTGTTAAGTAAGTTAATGATCTCTTGGCCAAATTAATGATGGCTAGTCATTATAGGAGCAAGAGTTGTTCTGGTATTAATGACTGGTTGAGAACTTCTCAATTCAGAGGAGAGATAATTGACCTCCCTTCGACGGCTTTTTTCCTAAACCTTTGAAGCATCGTTGCGAAATTAGATGTCACACGGGGTTCATATTAGTTTTGCTAAAACCTTATTGGATGTTATTTTGTTTTACAACGGGTATTTGCTTAAAATCTATCGTAGGTCAATATGTTTTTCTTTTTAGCAACACGTTAGTAATTCCGTTTAAAGCTTTTGATATAACTGACTACTTACAGTGGAAAAAATTGTGTGAAACGTATTTCGTGGCAAATGACCTCGATCCTACTACTCTCCAAAAGAGGAGACAAGATAGTAAATCTGATTTATTGGTCTTGGAGATGTGTCTGGTAGAGAATGATGATTCTTCCTAGATCCTTGATTCAGGTGCTACCAATCATGTCAGTTCCTCTTACCAAGGATTCAGTTCTTGGGAAACGTTGCCACAGGGAGAGATGACACTTTGATTCAGCACTAGTCAGGTTATTTCAACTGTTGTTGTAGGTAGGCTGAAGTTATTTGTTGACAAGAAACATTATCTGTTATTGGATAATGTTTTTGTAGTCCCTCATATTAAGAGGAACTTAATCTCGGATTCTTGTTTCATTGAACAAGGCTATACAGTCTCTTTTTCTGAGAATAAAATGTTTATTTTCAAGAATGGAATGGAGATTGGTTATGGTTCAATGGAACTTATATATACTAAGGTCATTAGTCATAAAAGCCTTGTTTAACACTAAAATGTTCAGTACGGCAACGACAGCTAAAAGACCAAAGGGTTATACTAAAGAAAACACCCATCTTTGGTATCTAAGGTTAGATCACATCAACCTCAATAGGATTGAGAAGTTGGTGAAAAGTAGACTTCTAAAGCGTTTAGAAGAAGACTCCTTGCCGATATGTGAATCATGCCTCGAAGGCAAGATGACCAAACGACCTTTTACTGGAAAAGGTTACAAAGCCAAGGAAGCCTT
>NC_052357.1:30823504-30865217 GCF_009727055.1 Benincasa hispida
ACTTCAGGATTTGGGGTTGTCCAACACATGTGCTAGTGACTACCTAAAGAAGTTGGAACCGCATTCGAAGGTTTGCCTCTTTGTAGGCCACCCTAAGGAAACGAGAGGCGGATACTTCTATGATTCGAGTGAGAATAAAGTGTTTGTTTTTACAAATGCTATATTCTTGGAAGAAGACCACATGAGGGATCATAAGACACAGAGTAAGCTCGTTTTGCGTGAGATCTCTAGTTAGACTAAGACTGCTGAGGGTTCAACAAGAGTTGTTGAACAGACCGACAAATCAACAAGAGTTGTTGAGGTTGGAACGTCTAGTCAACCAGCTCAAGAGTTGAGACTACCTCGACGGAGTGGGAAGGTTATGAACCCACCAGATCGCTACATGGGTTTGACTGAAGCCCAAAACATCATTACGAATGACGGGGTCAAAGATCCATTGTCTTTTAAGAAAGCAATAGAGGATGTTGACAAAGATGAATGGGTTAAAGCCATGAACTAGGAAATGGAGTCTATGTACTTCAATAACGTCCGGGGGCTTGTTGATCCACCTGATGGGGTGTAGGTGGATCTATAAGCGAAAGAGAGGTATAGATGGAAAGGTACAAACTTTTAAGGCTAGACTCGTGGCAAAGGGTTATACCCAGGTTGAGGGAGTTGACTATGAGGAAACTTTCTCACCTGTTGTCATGCTGAAGTCTATCAGGATTCTCCTGTCAATGGATACAATTTATGATTATGAGATATGGCAAATGGATGTGAAGACTGCCTTTCTGAATGGTAATCTTGAGAAGACAATCTATATGACTCAACCAGAGGGGTTCACAGTTCCAGATCAAGAGCAAAGAGTTTGCAAGTTTAATAGGTCCATTTATGGGCTAAAAGAAGCATCTAGATCTTGGAACATCAGGTTTGACACTGTTGTCAATTCGTTTGGCTTTGATCAGAACGTTGATGAGCCTTGTGTTTACAAGAAGATCATCAACGACTCAGTAGCTTTCCTGTACTTTATGTGGATGATATCCTACTCATTGGGAATGATGTAGGGTATCTGACTAACATTAAGAATTAGCTAGCTGCCCAGTTCCAAATGAAAGATTTGGGTGAGGCACAGTATGTTCTAGGGATCCAGATCATTCGGGATCGTAAGAACAAATGGTTAGCCCTGTCTCAGGCATCATACATTGATCAAATGTTGATCAGGTACAGGATGCATGATTCCAATAGGGGTTTATTACCCTTCAAGCATGGAATCGTTTTGTCTAAGGATCAATGTCCTAAGACATCTCAAGAGGTTGAGGAGATGAGACAGATTCCCTATGCTTCTGCTATAGGAAGCTTGATGTATGCAATGTTGTGTACGAGACCCAACATTTACTATGCAATAGGAATTGTCAATCGGTATCGGTCCAATCCAGGATTTGATCACTGAACAATGGTCAAGACGATCCTCAAGTATCTTCGGAGAACGAGGGACTACATGCTCGTATATGGAGATAAGGATATGATTCTTATAGGATACATGGACTCTGACTTTCAGACCGATAGAGATTCTCACAAATCGACATCGGGGTCAGTTTTCACTCTGAATGGAGGGGCTGTTGTGTATCACGGTGATGTGATAGTCACAAAGATCGCATCGGAGCACAACGTTGTTGATCCCTTTACAAAGGCCCTCACGACTAAAGTGTTCAAGGGTCACCTGAAGAATCTGGGTCTGCGGAACATGCGACATCTCGTGTAGCGCATGTGGGAGATGATACTGGGGTATACCCTAGTTTATTGTATATTGTACATTTTTATATTGTATTGTACACTAGTCTCCCGAGTCATTAGAATAAGTGGGAGATTGTTGAGATTGGTGTCCTAATTCTCCTGGAGTCTCGCTATTTGTAAAGATACACATTGTTTGATGAATAAAATAATTGTTATTTAATTTTGACATTTACTCATATCCAATAAACAAAGCTCCTTGGTTATCTTATGTCAACTTAAGCATGTATATGTGATATACAAGTGGATCATGTCTTAAGTGATAACCTATGTAGTATAAGGATTAAGGTGGGATACCTGATCCTAGTGATACTACGGATACGGCTCGCTTTGTAGAGGTTTGCAAGTGTTGTAAACTACTACAGATGATAGATCTTGACCATTCATGTGGAGACATGCGAGCGGAGGTGTCCTATACAAAGAGTTTGTATAAGACCGGACCATGAGATGACTAGATTTTGTATATAACGCCATTGATATTAGAGACTTACATCTCACCTAAACGACCATAGGTGACATGACCTCAATCCTGAGTGTTTTGAAAACTCCTACCTTTGAGGGCGGTCCTTTGATTAGTATGGGTGAGAGTGGCCAGATTGCCAACTCAACATGTCGACCTTTTTGAGGACTTGTCTGATCTGGGAGCTGGAAACTCAATCCACAAGATGGAATTCCCTTCTTTCCGAAGCAGGGATAAGTAGAGAGATTGCTCCCTTAAAGGCTGATTCCGAAGCTGGAACATTGTGGCCACAACTTCTTTTTGGAAGAGAGGACTCAGTCATAGTAGAACTATGACTTATGTTCATTAGAGGGATCAGTGGTACTTAAGGAGTTAGATGTAACTATAGAGACATAATGGTTATCGAGCCAACTATACTTACGAGCGATTTGTGAAGGGTTGTCACACTGTTGATTGATTAAGATGGACACATAATATATATGTGATAAGGAGAGTTCAGCTATCAGTCTTTAGTAGAGTGTCTGTTAGTTAACAGATGGTGGATCTCGTGACTAAAGAGTTTAGTCAGTTATTCATATACCGTCGGAGCTTCGAGCTACAGGTCCATAAGGTCCCCTTGGTAGCTCAATGAATTCAGTTAGGATCAGTTCTTGGTGTTGGTTTGAAATATTCAAATTGACAAGAGGTAATTTCATTATATATGATATGATCGGTATGATGTATGAGATACATCTAGTGGAGGATTAATGTAAATGAGATTTATATTAAGTACCATGGAATAGAAAAAGAACTATGGTTTATATGTTTCATGAGATGAAATATTAAAACTATAGGTTATAAATATAGTATGATAAGTTAGTTATCATTTATATTTACAATAATATTAATTATTGGATAACTAAATCATTTTCTTTAATAACCAATTGAGTGGGAGGTTATTGGTGGTTCATGGTAACCGTGAGATAAAAAGAAAAATTATTTTCCTAATTTTAGTAAGTTTTTGTAAAAAATTGATTTTGAGATTTCTCTCTCGGAAAAAGAAGCTCACGGAAGTTGTCAAGTAAACACGGATTTACTAAGCGACAGCTTGACTAAGGTAAACGATCATGTAGTGTTTTATAAGCAACAGACACGGAACTAAGCGATGAACTACACGATCGCTTAGCTTTTGCTAGACGATCGCTTATCTTTTGCTAAACGATTAGGCATCGACCTATACGATAGGTTTCAGCCATCTCCCACTTACTCAATCGTTTACACGATTGTTGTATTCTCCATTTTCTACCTCAAACCAAGTCTAAACGGAGCCCTCCCTCTGGATTCTCACACCGAGAATACCAAGGTAGTCTTATTGGTGGTGTCATAATCAACTCTGACACCGTCGAGTTCTGTGGAGACCGTTCATGCTGTTAGGGTGTTCGTGACCAAGGCGATCGCTGAGTTGGAGTGCGCCAGTGTTCGTGCTGTGTAGCGGTCGTGTTGTTCGAGCGTTCGAGGTTACTTTGTTCGAGCGTTCGTGATTAAGGAGCGTGGAGACAAAGTCTACAAATGTGTGTTAGAAATTTCTTTTTGATCATTTGTAGTTTCATGCCGTAATTTCTGTATTGATTGCATAATCGTATGTTTTGTTTGACGATTGTATTTGTAATGTTTATACATGATTGTAATTTGGAATGATCTTTCTGCTGCTCATGGAAATCCTCGTGTTCGATTTCCTTAAAAAACAACAGAAAAAAATAGGAAATCGATAAAAAATGCACTGTTACCGACTGGAACACACACCTTTCTAAACTAAATGCTCAGAAAACCAAAAGAAATAGAGGGGGAGATTGAGAGAATGAATGATCTGTGGAAAAACTACTGAGAATTACGTCGTTTATAGGCCTGTAGCGCTAAATTGCCATTGGAGGGAAACGCGTTCAGCCTCTGATTGTGCGCGTGGAAGTCACGGGCGAAAGACCAACTCCATTTTCCAATTGAAAATAAAAAATAATAATTAAAAAGATAATAATAATAATAATAAATCAATTTTTTTTAAAAAAAGACACTCATATACGCTCAGCTTGGCTCGGCTCAGCTCGCCACGTTCGACTAGACAGACGGCGACACACGTGTGGGATTTCCACCGTACCCATATTAATCTATCTTTTCACTCCCTCAAAAACATGGGTACCCCTTGAGGCTCAAACCCATATCCCAAGGTTGGAGTACAAAAAGGAGTCTCCCCTTTTAAAATTTATCAACGCGGGATTCTCAACCAAGGTTGGTTCCCTTTTGTTTTTTTTAATTAGTATTTAAAAACTAAATATTCACCCAACATGTGGTCTTGATGACGCCAACGAAAAATCTCCGTTAGACAAACGTTGCTTCAATCTCAAGATTCTGACCCACTAAGACCCCAAATTTTGGTTGTTCTTTGTGGTTTTTTTAATGTTTTTCTTTGTGATTTTTCAAGGTTTTTCTGGACTCTCTGCTTTTGCTTCAAACCATTTATTGGCCTTTTTCTTCCTCTCTTCCCCTTTCCTTCATTTCCCACTTTTTTCAGAGAAACACTTTAAGTTGTGGGGTTAATGGTGTATTGACTTTAAAGCTTTTTTCCCACTTGATTTTACTTCTAAAAGGTATGTTAAAATGTACTTTTATTCATCTTGTCTTTGGGAAATTACTAGAACTGATGGGGTTTCCCTCATTTTATTCATCCCCTATGGCTACCCTTATATTCTTTTGTGCCTTTTATTTTATTGTATGGAGTCCCATCTACAACTTTTCCACTTAGTATTCTTGTGGTGGTGCATGTGAGTGTTTTTATCTTCTGGGTCCTCATGTTTTTTTTTTTTACTGTTTTCTCTCTTTTGTTCACTTTAACGTGTTATCATTTAAAATCAACACATTTTCATCATCTGGGGTTTTTGTTTTGGAAGATTTGGGAGATGGGTTGTGCTTAGATTTGAGTTTGATTGTACAAGTTCTGGATTTTTTTTTTTTGTTTTTTTTTCTTTGTTTCTGGAGTAAAGGGAAAGGTCGTTTCAAGCAGAGAAAGCTATGGAGTGAGTCATGGTGGGAGTCGCAGCACCAAAAGTAGAGGAGCCACAAGCTCATCCACCGAAGGATCAGCTACCCAACGTTTCTTACTGCATTACTAGTCCACCTCCATGGCGTGAATGTCTCTTTTTGCATATCTTTTCTTCCCCATTCAAAATTGAATTCCATTTTCAGAAACGTTACTTCGATTCTTCTTAGTCTTGTAAGTTTCAGTCTCGTTAGCAATTTTTAGTTCTTACAGTTTCTTGATTCATCACCACCGTGTATTGAATCACCACCACCATTTCAATCTCATGATGTTGGTTTAAAACTCTTTGCTTCAATAAGATATTTTAATCATTTTCTTTTTATTACAAAAATCTACTGAAAAGACTCTTAGTTGTGCAGGTTTATGGCTTCGTGCAAGAAAAAATAAGAAAACCAATGGTTTTTTTATAAGTTCAAACACAAAATTTGCGCAAAATTGTGAGTTTCATGAACTAGATTATTATGTGGTTATATATGTATATATTTAAACAAAAATATATGACTTCATATGCAACATAATAGGAACAGTAGGAAAAGACTTATAAAGGCCTAGATGTTTTACTCAAGCATTGGGGATACCAGAACATGTTGGCCAAGTGCGTGGAGTTGGGGATTTCGTGTCACCCTCAACGTATTTCAATGTTGTGTGACTAAAGGTAAAGATAGAACAAAATGAACCTTCAAAAAACCCCAAAAAATGAGAATACTGAAAAGCCATCGCCACCAGTTGAACAAAAAAATAGGTGTGTTGTTAAAGAAGAGAAGTTAGAAATTGTATCGGAGCAAAGAGTTGAAAAGGAATAACTGCTTATAGCTGGCCAAGATCATATCCACCTTTAAATGGTAAAGCGTGTCAATTAGCTATAGGTTCGCTTTCAAACATTGTTGCAATTGGCATCATGTTCAAAGTGAATGGACTGAAAAGGTTAATGGATTGCCTTTGGGATCAAAAACTGTAAAGGTATTTGTCGAACTCTTATTCAGAGATGACGTGCCATCCCAATACCAGTCAAAGGTAAGATTGAGAAGATGTCTAAAGCTACATGCATGTTGATTGCATGGCCTCGTAGTCTTGTTCAATCCGCAAAAGATAATGTGTGTTTGTAAAAAGCAAAAATGTTTAAATATGATGTTATTAGATTAACGCATGTTCATAATTATAATTATCTTACAAGTTTATAGGACCCTAAACTAGTTCCAACAATAAACCTAATTTTCCTAGCAATTCGTCTATTCCTACATGTATTAAATTTTTGCATCAATATGTCGAAAAACTTTCCCCACATGATGCATTAATTGCCCCTCAGTGATCAAGTCTTCAAAATGGGGAAAACTGTTTTCCTGATTCCAAAGGATATTATACCACTATGTGGAATGGAGGAAATTTTAAATTCATGTTTATTAGTCTATATGGGGAAAGTGATATATTTGATTATTTTATGTGTAACTATTAAAGGGATAAAAGTACTAAATCTGCTCAACATGTATGTGTAGGTTTCTGTGGAAATATTTGAAAGGTCAAGAGTATTGAATACCTTCAAAGTAGTCGACTCGAACGACATCACACCTTATTTTGGGACACCAACCAATCGAGTTAGAACTCTATCAATGGTCTTTTCAAATCAACCATGATAAATTGTGCTCATTCCATACAATCCTGGGCAAGAGTTTACATTATCGTATATTAATTTGATTTTCATGTAGCTTTTGATAATAACGTAATCATACTCATTTTCCTTCCTTTTGATAGGAGTCATTGGTTATTGTGCGTTGTTAATGTACATGCAAATATAACATATATTTTAGACTCATTACACTAGCAGGCTGGATGATGTAAAACATGTTGTAAATATGTAAGTTTGTTAAATATTGTATTAATATAGTTAAAATTTCAATTTCTTTAAGTTTGGTAAAAGTTTTTCATTTTCTTTTTGATGTTCTTGTCTTTTATTTATGACAATGAAAATGTATATGGCTTAAAATACTCACCAAATAAAAAAAAAAAAGTCCCAATTCGACATGGCTTCCCCCTAAAGGTAAATTAAATTGAGTTATAATTAATTAGCTATTACTACATAAAACAAATCTTAATTATTGTTATTTACTTTTACGTTTCAGTACTCTCGCCAAAAAGGTTGCGTGAAATGTGGGTATTATGTGATGAAGTTCATGAGAGAGATTTTACATCATCCAAATACTCCTATCAAGTCCCTTGTATGTCACTAAACTTTTTACATATTGGAAACTTAGTAATAATGAATTTGTTGTAATATTTGTTATTTATTTGTTTCGAAGTAGTTTAATATTAAGAACCCTTTTACACAAGAAGAACTCGATGAGATCCAAGTTGAATAGGTGAAGCATATGTCAAACTACAATTGATCGGATTGCATGGGCGCTACAATATATATTTGTTTGGCTTTTGCTTTGAACATTTGGTATCCTTTAGGCATTTTATGAAAATTTGTTTGTGGTAAAGTTGTTGGAGTTGTTTTTTGAAATTTTGGTAGATCTTATACATTTTGTATAAGTTTGAAAATGTGCTATGTAGCTCTATATTGAAATTCAATTGTGGATGTTCATCAATATTGAAATGAGATGATAAATTGTGTTTCCTAGAAGTTCGTCTTTGTTTTGTCGAATCTTTGTGTGGAGAAATTAATTGAAACAGAGGATGAGAATTATTAACATTATAAAAATTGTGTATGCAAGATTTGAGTTCCATATTTTGCTAATAATTTGTTGCAGGTTATAATCGATATGATGTCAGTGTTAAACTGACATGGTAGTATACAACAATAATAACTATTAAACGCCATCTAAACCAAACAACTTTGATTAGAATCATTGTTAGTTCCTAACATTCATCCATGACCGATATTATGCCAGTTACAAATTGACATTGTACCTAACTGCTATCGTATTATGTATGATGGCATGGGTATGATGTTAGTTCGTAACCACCATCATACAAAACCGTCATCCAATGTCTATGATATGATGACAATTCACAAGCGCCATCCTAAGCAACTGCCATCTTATATATACGATGGCGAAAAAGTTGATGGTGGTTCAAAACCGCCATCATATTCTACGATGACACCGAATACAATGGCGGTTTATAATCCGTCATCGTATGTAGACGACAGCAGTTCGAAACTGATACCTATGGCTGAAATTGTTATAATGATTATATCATATATAATTAATTTCTTAAATTAATTTGAACAATTCAAATTAATCTAAAATTAATTTGATTCTGATTAATCTCAGTCGAGCTACCGAGGGAACCTTATGGACCTATAAATTGAAGCTCTAATGGAACTTGATTAATTAATTAAATTAAACCAACTTCCATTAACTGTCGTCACTCCACTAAAGAACGATAGCTACACTCTTCACACTATAGATATATTTCTATATCCATTGGATATAATCAATATATGGTATTTTGACCCTTCACAAATTGCTCATAAGTATAACTAGATCAAAATTACCGTTTTGTCCCTGTAGTTGCATCTAACTTCTTAAGTACCATTGATCCCTTTAATGAATAATAAGTCATAGTTTAACTAGAGCCAAACCCTTCTCGGGCTAAGAGAGAGTGTGATGTCACATTGTTCAAGCCTCGAAATCAGGCCTTAAGGGAGCAATTTCTCTACTTACTCTAACTATAAAGAATGAGTAAATTTCTTCTTGTGAAGTTGCGTTCACAACTCTCAAATTAGACGAATCCCTAAAATGGTAGGTATATTGAGTCAACGAAACTTGCCACTATCACCCATGAAGATCAAAGAATTATCTTAATTGGCAGGAGTTCACAACTCTCTCGGGATTTAGATTAAGTCACCTATGGTCATCTTCGTGAAATGTAAGTCTCTTTATTAACGGTGTTATATAGAGAGACTATTCATTTCGCGGTTCGGTCTTATACAAACTCTTTGTATAAAACACCTCCACTCACATGTCTTCACATGAATGATTAGAATCAGATCATTTGTAGCACTTTCCAACAATTGTAACAACTATAAAGCGGGTAGTATTCATAGTGTCACCAGGATAAGGTACCCAATCTTATCCATCTACTATAGACCCTTTAGGTTATCTCTTAAACATGATCCACCTGTATGTCTTCATATACATGTTTAATTTACCGGAGATAGCCTAGGATCTTAATTTATTGGTTTTGTGGGATAATGCTACTAAATGTCAAATAAAATATTTCTTATTTTATTAAATAAATAAATTATTTGTACAGTACAATTACAAACTACAAGACCTACGAGATTTATAACATCAACCTCAACATGCTCAACTTGACAGCCACGAGCGAGTAGTGCACACAGGTGTACACTCAACCAAGGACACATTGGAAAGCTTCCAAGGAATGGAAAAGATCACATGAGAATGTGGGATGAAGTTTGCATGAAATGTGGAGATTCACACAGGAACCACCAACCAAGTAAGATCATGGATAGTGGTCTTACAAATTAGGAAGGTGGTGTACTAAAAATAGTAAGTGAGAAATGGAGCTAAAAAAATAGAAGTAGTGGGCATGTCCCTCCTAAAATGTAGGGGTTCATGGGACATGAAGAGTGACCCTATTTTCAAGGGTAGTAGGCAGTTAACCCCCACTAGGGCCACTTCCCCACGTCTTCCACCATTTTAGGCTCCTCTCAATAGTATATAAGTAATAGTTTGGGGTTTGTCCAAATGGAACTACATATCTATTCTCAAAGTAAATTCTCTCCTTGCTTTGTAATTCTTTAGAGTAAAACGGTCTTGTAAAGAGTTGCTCCATCGTATTGTGGTTTTAGCTTTAATAATAAAGTTTATATTTCCACAAGTCGAGTGTATTATCTTATTCTCCCTCTCAAACATGAGTCTAGCAAATAACCCCCTCTCGACTTGGTAAGCTTCGTAGGTGCCTTTAGGATACAATTGGGTCCAACATTCAGGCTAGTCAAGGAAACCTCCTTGGCGCCGCATAGAAAAATTTTAAAAAATATATATACGTATACCGTGTTTCCACCCCGTGACACAAGATGACATAGAAAAAAGATAGTTCCTTTTAATGTTTCCTTTCTTTCTCCCTCCTCTCCTTTCTCTTCCATCTCCATTTCTAAAGCTTTTAATTTTTTTTCACATTAGCATCTATATTTTTTTATATTAAGTTTAAAGGTCCTTTTTTAGAGAGACTTTCTAAACTTATGCAAACAGGCCAATTTGACTAAATGCACATATTTTTCAAAATTCAATAACTGAAAAGTATTTTTACTTCGTCCTAGAACATACTATACTTTTCCTTTCTCTACTCTAACAAGTTACTTTTTTTCCTCACGACAGTTATTCAGAAGTGATCATAATGTAAAAACTCAATTGCCATCGTATACTAACATTGTAGAACCAAAGCTGAGGCCAAAGTGGTATGTTGACATTAGAAGATTGACATTAGAGAAGACGTATGCAATCTACTACGTGTTTCAGTTAAGGTGTTGTATTACCAAGACTTTTGAAAACCCCGTTCAATTGTGGTTTTACATTGAATTTGGAGGAATGAAGCAAGAAATGCAGGAACACATTTTGGTTTTAAATCCTCATGATCTCCAAAGCTACATTTTTGGTAAACAAAATCTTGAAGTAAGGCCCATACTAGATGCCTAGTTACTTTATTATTTTCCCTTAATTTCATTGAGTTTAGAAGGCACCAATTATTTTTGTTACTTTGAATATGATTAGATCGAATTTTTTTTGTCGCATTTTAACATGTTGATCTTTTGAATTACTAACTATTTAAATTATAGTATGAGTTAGTTGAAACTAAAGTACACTTTTCTTATCTTGATATTATAAAATTATGGTTATTTATTACAAGAAATTATAGTTTAAACGGTAGATGATACGTAGAAATGATGAGATGGTGAGAGTTTGTAAATTTTGAAAAAATGTTTTGAGGTTTGTAATTTTCATTTTAATTTCAATTTAAATAATGAGTCACAACACTCTTGATTTGACACAGCCTATGAGACATAAATACAAATACGGCTACACGATATGGATACGATTGGATACGGCGATTCGTTAATTTCTAAAAAACTAAGATACGAATACGTCTAAAGATGCGTCATTTTTTAATATATATATATTTCTAAAAAACGAGGATACTAATACATTGAAAACATATTTTTTTTTTCTTTAAAAAGATTTAGGATATAGATAAATTTAGCATACAAGTTAATAACAATAACACAAAATAGAATACAAACACTAAAATACAATACAAAAAAAGCAACATCTAAGATGTTGAAGTACAATAGTTAATAAAATGCAATAGAAAAGCGACTCATATTGTAAAGAAGAAGAAGAATATTAGAGAGAGAAGTATGAAGATAATCGAAAAACTTATTATTGAAGATATCCAAATGGTTTATATTTTAGTGGATTTTGTGGGGACTCAAATGTGAAGATGGAGATTAGATGATTCTAGTATAGGGTTTGGTTCGTTATTTATTTATTTTTTTCTTTTAGTTTCAGACTCAAGTAGTGAGTTTTTTAAATAGGTTGCCTAATTTTAGATTGGGAAAGATTAGATGAGCTTTATTCTTAAAAAAAATACGCATAGAAATAAATACGTCAAATCGCGTGTCAGATATGTATCTGAAAGTATAGATACGTCAAATCGCGTGTCAGATACGTATCTAGGAAGTATCTGAAACATCGGTATCTGATACGTATCGGATACTGATTCCTTGCCTCACATGAAGTATCCGTGTTTCATCGGACACAACTCAACTGGCCAAGTTGTGAGTAACTCTATTAAAAGACTTGCATATTAAACTAAAAGGCTTTAATATGAGTTTGAATTGTTGTGAAAAATACTAAATGATTTGCAAGATGATGAAGAAGGAGAGCAATAAGAGCAGTATTTATAGTGGTTCAACTCCAAAATCGGAGTCTACATGAACTTTAGTAACTATATTGATTTAGCAGCTTCCATAGGGATAAACATATAGTGTAGAGAGAAGATTATAGAAGCTAAAATTCAACCTCGAAATGATGAGATAATGGCAGCTTTTTCTTCTCTTCAAACTCTCAATATCCCTCACAGCAATGATATAGAGCTTTTCAAATAAACTCTGAAAAATACTCCAAGGAATATCTCAAATAAAATTACCCATATCTCAAATAGAAATACCCATTTTACAAGAGAAACCGATTCCCCTTTTCGCACAGACTTTCTTCACTTCCTGTAGCTCTCTTTTTCATCTTACCTTTTTTGATGGATATACACCTCTTTTTAAACCTAAAAGGATTGGAATCTATTCAAAACAAATTTGATACTTCAGCACATGGGTTCTAACAGCTGAGAAACCAAATTTGTTGAGAAGCAACTTACTGTCACATGATCAAGAAATGATTTATAAAGATCCATTTAAATAGCCAGCTTGGATTCCACCTCATAATCCATCTCAGCAAAAAAAAAAAACAATCTTAATGTAGAGTTCAAGTAAAGTCAACAATTTATATTGCGAATCAATAATCATCAATCTCCACCTTTTGATTGTAAATGAATAACAAGCTACATAAATAACTTCAATACAGTGACATCAAGCACTAAGGCTTATATAGAGTAGACCTTGAGAGTTTTTAAACAACTCTCAAGTTCATTCAAAGACAATAGCTTAGTGAAAGCATCTGCAACATAAGAGTAAACTTTCCTTTAAGTAAAATCTCTCTAAGAAAATGATACATGATGTCAATGTGCTTTGATCTGTCATGAAATGTCTTAGTTTTTGGATAGAAAGACAGCATTTTGACTATCACAAAAAATCTCTCACAATGCTTTTATCATCCACTAGTTAATTTGTAAGTTCTTTCAATCAAATGGCTTCTTTAATAGCTTCAGTTTCAGTAGTTGATAGCCAACAACAAACTAAAGGGATGTTCTCCAACTGAAAAGGTTCCCAAAATAAGTAAATGCATAACCTGTTAGTGATCTTTTATCGATGTCGGCAGCATAATCAGCCTCAACATACCCCAATAAACAGTCTTGATTCATGTTATCTTGAGTGTATAATAAACCATGTGATAAAGAAAAACATAAAGCATAACCCATTTTACAAATTGCCAATTTTCTTTCCCTTTATTTCCCATAAATCTACATATGACACTCAGCATGCGCTGGACGAGTACAAACCATCAAATACATTAAGCTTCCAACAAAATTTGCATAAGGTATTTGATTCATAGCTTGTTTATCTTCTTCAATTTGACGTGATTGCTTTGAAGGCAGTTTAAAATGTTTAGCTAAAGATATTGACACGACTTTACAATTTTCCATGCCGAATTTAGCTAACATCTTAGACGCATACAACTCCTGAGATAAACATAAAGAATCCCTTTGTTCTGTCTCTCTTAATGTATATTCCAAGTATCCTTTTAACTTGACCTAATTATTTCATGAAGAACTTTCATTGCAGGAGATACTTCAAATTTTTAATTTCTTGAATATGCTATTAGCATATCATTGACATACAACAACAGAAAAACAGGGATTTATTTTTTTTCATGTTTGTAATAAACACAATGATCCATATTACTTCTTATGAAACCACAAGAAGAGATATACGAGTCAAATTTCAAGTACCATTGCCTAGGAGTTTGTTTGAGACCATATAGAGATTTGTTTAGAAGGCATACCTTATATAGAGCTTTGGTATCAACAAATCCAACCGATTGTTGCATATATATGGTTTCATTTAAATCTCCATGCAAGAATGCAGTTTTTACATCTAGCTGTTATAACTCCATATCAAAAGCAACAGTTAGAGACAATAGAACTCTTATTGAAGTATGACAAACGAGGGGAGCAAAAATTTTCTCATAATCTATTTCTTGAGTTTGAGTAAATCCTTTGGCCACAAGTCTTTCCTTATATTTAAATGATTCTTTGGGATCCACATTATTATTTAGCTTTTAAATCCATTTACACCCTACAAGTTTCTAATTTTATGGTTTATTAACTAAAGTCCAAGTATCATTTTTATACAATGATGCCATTTCTTCCTTCATTGCAGGAATCCATTTGTGTTTATCAGGTGAGTTAATGGCTTCATTATATGATAAAGGTTCATTTTGAGCTTGATTTATTTCAGCATTTAAGGCATAAAATACTAAATCAGCAAAGGCATACCTTGAGGGTTGTTTGATCTCTCTTCTCTGCCTATCTCTAGCTAATTAATAGGATTGAAGATTTGGGGCTACACCAATTGAGATGTAGCAGCAGGATGTGTATCAGTCAATGGTTGTTCATATGTTGAATTTTCAAAATTACCTTGTGAAACTTCTTCATCATTGGACAAATTTCCTGAGCTGGTAGCTCCATCTTGACTGAAAGAGCCCTCTTGGATTAGATCTCTCTCTTGTGATTCAAATCATTTTGTCCTGTTTTTTCGTATTGGTTTGTGGCCCCTCTTTCACTGCAATAGTGGATTCATCAAACAACACGTCACAGCTAATAAAGCATTTTTCTTCATCTTTTTCTAAGCTCCATCGACGGTATCCTTTAACACCTTCAGGATATCCTAAGAACATGCATTGCCAATTATGTGTGTGTATATATATTAAAATGCTATATTTAAATTACCGTGGAGATTTTTTAAATAGTGTTGCATTGGTGAGACGAGGGGCACGCTTTTTTTTAATGTTGGCATGGCATAAGATCTAGAGTTTAAAGCGTAGCATACACACTTTTCACTTTATTTTTTAACTATTTCATATTTATAAATTTTCTATATACATAAATATTCATATATCTACATATAAATGAATTATACACTAGATAAGTTTACATTTTATTTTATTAAATGTATGATATTTTAATAAAATTTAGTACACTTATTTTTTTTAAAAAAAATTAGTTTCATTTTAATGGTTCCACATATACATATAGAAATATACAAATATTTTTTAATATGTATAAAATTAATTTACGAAAATTGATTGAATAATATTTGCTTATATATTTAGGTGAATATTTATAAAATGAGAAATTTATAACTAAAATTATTTGATTACATGGGATCAATTTGATGAATTTATATAATTATGATGTATTAATTAATAAAACAACTAATGAGTTCTAATTAATCAATGATAAACTAAATGTAATTATTTAAAAAAAAATAAATTCATATTATATTCATCATAATGATCATTAACTAACTACAAATATAATTAATTAATTGTTGATGGTTTTATTACATCTATTCTTTACCGTGTATGGAAGAATAAGTATGGGTACATATGTATATATATAAATTAATTTATTAAACTAAAATAAAAATTAAGTATATATTAAATTGTTTATATATATATATTAAATAGGAGTAGTTAAATTCATAAACTATAATTTAAAATGTAATATAATTTCATAAATATAATTTTAATTTTCTTATAATAAATAATTTAAATTAATTAATTTGAATAATATATCAAATAAAATAATAAAGAAATGTATTATAAGAGGAGAGAGTGGAAATGAAGAAATCCATTTTTTGATGGGAATCATGAGTATAATGGATGCATGGAAATAGCTTATTTCCATGCCAAAGCTACAAAACTTGTACAAAACAAGGGATGTTTATCTCTTACTCATTCTCAATCTTATTCTCATCCTAATTCTCTTAATCCAAACGCCTTCTAATTGAATTGAATTTTTTTGCAATTGTATATTGAACACTTTCCTTTGATCGTAACTACATCATCCATAATAAAATGTATATCAAATCTGCTATTGCAAACTTTTAGAAATCTAAAATTTTGAAATGAAAAAATTAAATATAATTAAATGATAAAAAAAACTAATATTTTAAATGACGGTTTGCAAAATTAAATTGATTGAAAATAAAAGTTCACAAACAATAAAGTTTAAGAAATATAGTTTAAAATTATGAACAATAATGTATTTTATATTTTCTAAATGAATACTAATCTATTTTGTTAGAAAATTGTGAATTTAAGATATTATATTAATTTTAATAGGTTGGGAACATATTAATAAACAATGAAAGTAAAAAGAAAAATCACACTTTTTTTTTTAAATTCCAAAGTTGAATTATTCGATTAAAAAGTTTATATTTTCTAAAGTTATTAATAATTCTAGATATTATCTAGCCCTATTGCACCCAATTTGCCATGTGGCAATTTATTTATCTCTTTAAAAAATTAAAAAATTCTTTTTTTATGTCGATAGAGAAGGAAAAGCATTGACTTTACAAACTAGGCTACACCTATGTATTGCTCATCTGTATAAAAAAAACTTGAGTGCGTCGAGCTGCCCTCATCTATTGTGCAGCCGCTACTACACCTAATTAAAAGTTGCTATGTGAAAGTTTGTTTTTTAAAAAAATATTATTAAAAAAATTATTTTTTCAGGCATATGGGAAGGGAGCATGGAGGTTGCACCTAGGTATGGGTTTTTATAGGAAAAAAAAGTCCTATGGTGGTATGGAAGAAGAGTCCCACTAATAGTTTTAAAGAAAGACCGGACAAATGGTCAAAATAGAATGACATTTTAGAAAAATGACCAAACAAATTTTTCCTAAATTGGTCAAATGACTAATTTGGATACGGTTTAAAATATAACAATGGACAAAAGTACCCTTACGATCTAATCTTATAAGTATGGCGTATTTCAAACAATTCTAACCATCAAAGTAAGTTTTAAAAAATTAAACCACCCAAATCTCCTAAATTTGAATTTTTAATTACTAATTTTGAAGCAAATAAAAAATTAAAATAACCTAACTTCTTAAAAAAGAATATATAAAATAATCTCACTAACAAATCTATCACTACAAAATCTAAAAATATAGTTATAAATTAATTATTGGAGACTCGAAAAGTTATACTTTATTTACTTATTTTTACCCACAAAATTAGAGTTATCATAAAGTATATTTAATTATAAGTATTGAACAAGCACATATCTTATATTCAAAAGAGCTATAATGAAGTCGACCTCATACTAAGCTAAGCAAATATCTTATACTCATAAATAGCTAAAATATTCATCATATGTTGTCACACTAGAGATGTCCAAAAAACCCATGGGGTTGGGACGCTGCGGGGACCTGCCTCAAACGGGACAAGGAATTCGGGAATGGGAGAGGGAGTGGGAAATTTTTTTCCCCGTTTGCAATTCGGAGCCAGGGATGGAGAATATATCCTCGGCCCCTGTCTCTTATACACATCTAGATGTGTATAAGAGACAGAGATATGTCTAATTGTTGAATTTTAATTTCGAAAAATTATGAGAATTTAGCATTTTAATTATATCTTTTTAAATTGAACGTATATTATTATTTTTATTACCAACATTGATAATATTTTATTTAAATGAAAGTTGTATCGGATATGTTTAAGGAATTGTTAAAAATATATATTTAATTGAAATAAAAAAATTTGTTAGAAAAAAATTATGGCGAGGAATTTTCTGCAGGGAACCGGACCCTGTGAAATCCCCATGGAGAATCCCCGCCCCGTTCCCCACGGGAAAATTCACAGGGTCGAGGAATGGAATAGGGGGTTAGGACGGGGACGGGAGGGCTTCCCCATCCGCCCTGCCTCCTGGACATCTCTATGTCACACATTCTAAAAGCAATTCTAATCTTTATTAGTATGAGTAATCCAAATACTTTGGTTAGATTTTTTGTTATACTTTGTCACATGCATTATACTAAAAATAACTTAAATCCCACGCAGATACCTTCCAATAGCTAAAAAAAATCCATCAAGTCATGCAAATGAAAAGATTATGTACTAAAAAAATATTTTTTTTATGGAGCACACTCTTGACCAAGAGGTATTGACCGTGGATGAGAAGAAGTACATAACTATAGGTTGTGGACTCCGGTCACCTCCTCCTCTAGCAAGGTTGTCTATGCTTCCAAGAAATTGTTGTTATTGAGCCTGTGAACTTGGTGGTCGAAGTGAGGAAGACGAAGTTGATATTGTTGAGGGATAAAAAATTCTTCCAGTAGCTAGAGATGTAAACATTAAAAAAAACGTAATCTAGATATAGATGTTTACTAAAAAGATTCTAGAGGTGAAAGACATATATAATATTTTTGTTGGAGATATAGAAAATAAAGACATTTTTACATGTACAAGACATTTTTAGGGGTAAATATGGAAGAATATGATGAGTGGTCCTCAAATATCAATGGTTATATTTCAATAAATTCAAAAAATTGTCATATTTCAAAACCGCATTCATAATGTGGCCATCTATCACAATTTCTCTAATTTTAAACAACCATTGCTTTTTTTTTTTTTTTTTCAACTAACAACTTTCTCTCTCCATCTTTAATTTATATTATTTTTTCATATGTCTAATTTTAAGTTATTCCATTTTATTATTCTCATATTTGATTTTTAACTCTTCACATTTCCTTTTTCTTTTCTTTTTCTTTTTCCTTTTCTTTTTCTTTTCCCACTACTCACTCCCTTATTTTTCAACTTTTATTTTCAAAGTAATTTCACTTCTCAACTCTATTTCTAGTTTTATTTGTTTTTCTTTACTATTCTTTTAATTTATTTTGTGTACTTTTAAAATAAAACAAATAAAAATAATGATTTATTTCAATTTAACTATTATATTTATGTTATACTTATATGTACGTTTATCCATTATGATATATTTTATTTGTCACTTTATATTTGAATAATTAAATAACTTTTTTCACAAACTAATTCAACAATTCATTAAAAAGACTTTTATGTGCGAATAATAAATTCATATCAAGAGAAAACAATAAGCAAAATCGAAGTCATAGTTGAAATTCTACTCCCACATCATATCTCCATACATCATTGTAATTTGTAGCGTGTTGGTTGAGAATCCAATTTGGATAGAATATCTATATATCCAATATTCAAACATCAATAACAAATATAAACTAATTTGACAATATGGAATATTAAAATGATAATATAACGTAGCATTATTTGAAAATAAATAAAGATGCTATTAGACTATAGTTGGAGTGAATAGTGAAAAAAGAAAAAGGAAAGTATAAACAAAAATAAAAGAGAATATGGAGACTTAAATATAAGAGAGATAAAATGGAATAAATTAAAATTATGCATATAAAAAAATAATATAAATTAAAGATGGAAAGAGAAAGTTGTTAGTTAAAAAGATGAGGAGCAATGTTTGTTTAAAAGTATTAGTGGGGCTCGTAAAAATTTAATACAAAAAAAAAGATGGTGACACATGTCACACATGGAGAGGGGAGGTATGGACTCCTTCCATACTTCCGTACGACTATATTTTTGGTTGATTAGATAAATAGTAAAATTTAAGTTTTCATTTGGATAAATAGCAAAAACTTTTTAAAATTGTAAAAATAGAAAAACGGATTATAAAATTAGAAAATAATGATTAACAATTATCAGAGTACCCCCATGGAATTCTAGAGGTATGAGAGTTTCAAAAACGTTTGAAAACAACAAATACAATCTGCCTAGAAAATTATCACCACTAAATAATGCATTCTGACAAAGTGTCTAATCCGCATGTATACAAAATAGACTGCTTTCTTCAATACAGACTTGCTCCGAAAAAGTAAACCTACTCTAGTGGGAGTAAAGATTGAAAGGAATCGAAATCTTGGAAATCAACGATTTCAGTTGCCCTCAAGAGATTGGGAAGAATGATCAATGTCTGCTAATTCATTATTCAAATATAGTGTATTTCCAGTGTTCGATGACACATGGTCAGCCACTACACATAAATCAATTTGGGGAGACTCTGATAAAACTGATATCTAACCACAAAATATCTTTATATTCAACAATCCTAATAAGATTCGAATTGCCAGAACCAATCAACGAGATATAGTTAACTCACCGGAGGAAAAAAGTTTATCTTGAATATATTCCAAAAATTGTTGGAACCATGAATTTGATGGAATATGCGATTCAAAATTTCGAAAATCATGGTAGCGAAAATTCTCATCCCATCGACCATCAAAGAGGAGTCTAATCCATTGTAAAGCTATGGCAAAAACAGTAGCTTGTTAAAGAAACCATAACAAAACATAAATTGATGAACACTATGTGTGAGTAACAAAAGTTACGGCCATTTTTTTACGAGGTGGTATTTCTTTTTCCAAATCGTTAAAATAATAGCAAAAATAGTATATAAAACTAATTTATTAAGGATATTAAAATGTACGGCTAATTTATTAAGAATGTATGCATAAAATTATGAAAAAAAATTCAAAGATTTCAAGACAATTGAATACGTATAAAGTAATGAAAAACCATTCAAAGATTTGAATAAAATATATGGATAAAATAAAATTTAATAATATATAAATATTTAAAATATAAATTTGGTAAAAAAATCTAGAGATTTAATTAAGCTGAGATTAATTCGAAAAGTTATTAAATAGAATCTAAAATAATAATAAAATATAAAAATTATGTTAACTAGATGAGCAAAATTAGGAGGACAGTTATTGTAAGGAATATTAGCAATTCCCCTTATACATAACTCAACCTTGTTATTTATTCTACAATTACCTGATATTTGTAACTTCATCAATTTGGGGCTCTAATAAAACTAACACCAACCACAATCTTTATTTTCAACAATAATCGAATTGGAACAACCACATTGTCAAAAGAAATATAATTAACTCAGCGGAGGAAATTTTTTTATTAAGAATATGAGAATGTATAGCTAATTTATTGAGAATGTAGGTATAAAATTATGAAAAACAATTCAAAGATTTGAATAAAAGATTAATTCGAAAAGTGGTTAAACAAAATCTAAAGTAATAATAAAATATGAAGATTATATTGACTACATTATCAAAATTAGGTGGACAATTGTTGTAAGGAATATCAATAATTACCATGTATACATAACTCGACCCTGTTTTTTATTGTACAATTACCTGGTATTTGTAATTTCATCAATTTGACTGATAAAACTGGCATCAACCACAAAATATATCTTCAACAATATTTGAATTTGCAGTACCAATCTGGTACAATATCAAATGAAATATAATTAATTCAGCGGATGGAAGAAATTTACCTTGGATATGTTCCACAAATTGTTGGAAGGATAAATTTGATGGAATATGCGCCTCAACATTTCAAAAAAAATCATTGTAGTGAGAATTTTCATCCCATCGACCATCAAAGAAGAGTCTAATTCATTGTAAAATCATAGAAAAAACAGTAGTTTGTTAAAGAAATAAAAAAAAACCTAAATCGATGAACACTTTGTGTAAGTAACAAAAATTATGACCTTTTTTTACGTAGTGATATTTTTTTTCCAAATTATTAAAATAATAGCAAAAACAGTATATAAAACTAATTTATTAAGAATATGAGAATGTACAGCTAATTTATTAAAAAATTATATATAAAATTATGAAAAAAATTCAAAGATTTGAATAAAAAATTAGTTCAAGAAGTGGATAAACAAAATCTAAAATAACAATAAAATATGAAAATTATGTTAACGACATGAGAAAAATTAGGAGGCAGTTATTGTTAAGGAATACCAACAATTATGCTGTATACATAACTCGACCCTATTTTTTATTCTACCATTACCTTGTATTTGTAGTTTCATCAATTTGGGGACTATGATAAAATGATAAAACTGACATCAACCACAAAATATCTCTATTTTCAACAATATTCGAATTGGCAGAACCAATATGATACATTGTTAAACGAAATATATTTAACTCAGCGGAGGGAAAATTTTACCTTAGATATACCTTAGATATATTCCACTTATGGTTGGAACGATGAATTTGATGGAATGTGCGCCTCAAAATTTCGAAAATCATGGTAGTGAAAATTGTCATCCCATCGACCATCAAAGAGGATTCTAATTCGTTATAAAGCCATAGCAAAAGAAACCACAACAAAACCTAAATTGATGAACACTTTATGTGAGTAACAAACGTTATGGCCATTTTTTTACGATGTGATATTTCTTTTTTCCAAATCGATAAAGTAATAGAAAAAATAGTATATAAAACTGATTTATTAAGAATATGAGAATGTACAACTAATTTATTTAGAATGTATGTAACACAGTTGAGGATATAAGCTACAGTCTCTATTACAAAACCCCAAAACGAGTCCGGTAAGGAAGCGTAACTCATCATCGACTAAACCATATCCAACAGGGTTCTGTTTCTCCTCTCCGATACACCATTCTGCTGAGGTGTATCAGGTGCTGAGAGTTGGGAAACAATTTCATGTTCTATCATATAGTTCTGGAACTCAGAATCCAAAAACTCTCTACCCCGATCAGATCGAAGTGTTTTAATCCATTTATCTCATTCGTTTTCAACTTCAGCCTTGAACTCTTTAAACCTTTCAAAGGATTCTGACTTCTGTTGCATTAAATAAACATACCTATACCTCGAACAATCATCAGTAAAAGTGATGAAATACTCGTTGTCTCCCCTGGCTCGCACATTCATCAGGCCATAAAGGTCTGGATGCACTAATTCTCGAGGCTCTTTAGCTCGATAACCTTTTCCAGTAAAAGGTCTTTTAGTCATTTTGCCTTCAAAGCATGACTCACACATAGGTAAAGAATTTTCCTCTAACTTATTTAGAAGTCTATTCTTCACTAACCTCTCAATCCTATTGAGATTGATGTGTCCTAATCGAAGGTGCCAAAGTTAGGCATTCTTTAGGAGAAACTTTAAGTCCTTTATTTTGAATTACGACAGTTTTAAACATCTCTATGTTATGGAGGGAATTTTTTGCTAACAGTCTTAGCGCATAGAAATTATTTTCCAGATTAGCTAAACATATCTCAACACCATCTTTCAGAATAAATACTTTATTCAACGAAAAGTTGAGAGTATATTTACATTCAAGCAAGCACTTTACAGAAATCAAGTTCCTCTTTGACTCAGAAATAACATACACATCATTCAAAGTGATAAATCTATTGTGTAAATTCAACTGGAGGCCTCTCATTGCCACAGTTGAGACGACGTGCCCGAGGCCAACTTGCATTGTCATCTCACCAGCTTCAAGCTACCGCCAGGATCTAATTCCCTAAAAAGAAGAACAAACATGGTTAGTGGCCTCATAGTCTATAATTCAGGTAGAATCATCATTCTCCATTAAACGAGTTTCCAAAACCAATAAATCACATTTACCTTGTTTGACCTTGGCCTTAGCCTTCTTTTTCTTCTTTAACCAGCATGGGCAGTTCCACTTCCAGTGCCCATCATGGTTGCAATGGGAACATTTTCCTTTTTCAACCAGCATTGGTCACCTACCCCGCTGAGCAACAGGTTGTGGGTTAGTCGGTGCCCTCTCCTTTCCCTTACTACCCTTCTTCTTCTTCCACTTGATAGTGTTGGAAGTATAAGGTGCAAACTTAGTTCCTGAGGTCGAACCATGATGGAACTTCTTAGATGATGAAGCAACATTTACCTCACTAACTTTCTTCTCCTTGCTTTTCAGCAATGACTGGGATGTCTGAAACTCTTTGAGGAGAGTTGTAAGGGTGTAATCAACCTTGTTCAAAATAGCGTTGCTTACTAAGTGCAGGAAGCTTTCTAGCAACGTGTATAGAATAAAGCTAACCTAGCTACCCTCATTGATGCGAGCCCTATTCATCTCCGCCACATTAAAGTGGACCATCATGTTCAGAACATGTTCTCGAACAGATGTACCCTTCTCCATTTTGGAGTTGAAGATGCACTTTAAAGCTTCATACTTGAGTTGCCCAGAAAGTTGTCCGAACATTCCCCTCATGGAAACTATGATCTCGTGAGTAGAAACCATGGGCTCATGCTTCTTGGCCAAGACATCGTTCAGGCTGGCCAAGATGTAAGCTCGGGCCTTTTTGTTCACCCGTGTCCATTTCTCATATGTCTCTTGAACATTTCGAGCGGAGATTCGAGTTGGAATAGAAGGACACTTCTCCGTAGGGATGAACCAGAAGTCATCGATGATCAGAATTTTGTTAATCGTGTTTTTCCAACTAGCGTAGTTTTCGCAAGTCAATTTGTCGGCAGATAATAGAGCTAAAGTGGTGTTTGCCATTTGAAAAGTTGTTGAAAACAAGAACAAACTTAATAACTCTATATGCATTATCACTTTTAACGCCAATTTGAGGTTTTAGCAAAATAGTTCTAATGTACCCTAAGTGAAATGACATCTATTTTGCAATGATGCCCCAGCGAGGCAAGATAAAAGTCACCGCTGGGGTGATCAAGTGCCTCTTCACTGGGATAAGACATTCTCAACTATTAGACAAAAACAACTATTGTAACTCACTCTAACAGTCACAATTTTTCTATCCAGAATTTGTTAATAATCTTAACAATTTCGCATAAGTGTAACCCCTCATTTTAGGCCCTAGAGTCCCACCCTAATGTGTCGACCGTTGGGAAAAAGCAGATTAGGACAAGAGACTAAAGAAACTCTATCCTTTTCAGGAGATCAGATAAAGAGTTGTGCAAACCTGCCATCCTTTAGGGGACACTCCCAAGGTGCCTCGAGGCGATGCACAAAATGTTATTCAACCTAATGAAAGAGACCGTGGGATATGTTGTCACATGTCCCCTCCCACTTACTATGAAAATTCTCTCCATTCACCTTGGTATTGACCTACCCAAACACTATCCTTTAGAGGGACACTCCTAGGGTACCTTGAGGACGAGGATAGATCTCATGGTGTGAACTTTTAGGGAGAAACGTGTAGAGGTTTAAATGAAGTATCATATACCCCAAGTACCTCCCACTAAATGTTCTACCCAGGGATTCATTAACTTAGACAATCCGGCTACTGATTTTATCTAAGTGAGAGTTTAATTTGCTAAAAACCAACTCTTACTTTTGATAATTAAACAAGTTTAAATCAAGTCTTATTAAACACTTTAACAGACTATCATCAAATTTGCATGCATGCAGCAAATCTATCTAATTCACCTTTCCGGGTAGGTTCCCATGTAGGGGTGATCCGTTTCCATCACCTTAAAAACCCCAGCCTAGACAGAACCCGCCTTAGACAAAAGGTCCCTTATAGATAGATTTGGTATATATTTAATCTTTTATTAGTCAATTTAATTCTATTAAACTGACTAAAAGATTAAACTTACGTTTCTAATCTCGTTAGAATCGTAATCTTAGGTATACTTCAATCAAATTTTAAAATTCTTTTAAAACCTGATTATACCTAAGTTCGTATGCATGTCTTTCTTATTGATTTTAGTTCTAATTTCTAATATAACTCTTATAAAAGAAACAACTAAAAACTTTCACATTGCTAAGCTTAACTAGATATTTATAACTTTTATAAATTTAACCTATGTGTCCTGCTTCATGTAATGTTCATTCATTATTATATATAACTCTTATATAACAAGTAAAGAACCAAGCATACATGCTTTCATACACCCTTATACTATAACACTTATAATATAAAGATGATGCATGAATGTGCTTAATGCATGCATATATTGTAACTCTTATATTATATGATGCATGAGCATACTTCAATGTAATTTAATCATGCAAACTACTATATTATAACTCTTATAATATAAAGATGATGCATGAATAAATGCATAACCTATGGTGGGATTTAAAACTATATAGCATACTATATGACATATAATTTAAACATACACCACGTGTACATTCAACAAAAATTAATGGATCGGGATGATGTGCCTCAAGAACCGGAAATTAAACTAACTATTACATAAACCATCGAGTCAACTGGTTCAAACAGGCGAACCGGGTCTTGAACCGCCCAAGCGAAGCCTCGTTCCTCTGATTGTGTAGCTCTTCCTTATGATCGTCACGTAACGTTGGTCGAGTAACGATGATTGTGTAGCATGGATCGAGTGCCTTTGACTATGCGATGAAGTATGAAGGCCACTCGATCGTCAGTGCACCGAGTTTAACACATGTTGAAACGATTGAGTAGATGAACAACTATGCGATGAAGCATGATCGTCTAAACGATCGAGGAGCAAGCTTCGAGTATCACATACCTAGTAATTGAGTAGCCAGTGACTATGAGATGAGCATGTTGGCCTACTCGATCATTTAATGTGCATGCCTACCATGCAACGAGTATCCCATACTTAGTGATCGTTTACCCTTGTCGTTTACACGATCGAGTAGCCAACACAATATGATCGAATAAACTGTTTATTTGATCGCGTAGCATTAGCCATGCGATCGTTTAACAAATGCTACACGATTGCCTAGCCAAATCTAAATGATCGCTTAGCCTAGGCTACACGATCTGACCAACCCTTGGTCTTCTTCCTCAATATGAACTGCATCTCCATGCGATAAAGCTTCATCACAAGCAACTCTTACAAACTCAAACACTTTGAATACAGACTCGATAGCAAAGTCAATTATGTCCAAAAACACAAGGGCCCTTACAAATTAACTTTGAAATGTAAAAGAAAGCAATAAACAGAGGCAATAAACCAAGAAACATCCATTAATTCACATCCACAACTACATCTAACATTTAAACGCAATGTAGATATGCTTAAAACCCACCAAGAATGTAAATGCATTTCAGTACATCAATGAAATTTGGAATATCAGAATAACCTGACTCTGATACCAATTGAAGAAACCCTTAAACAAGAGAACCATTGAGCGAAAGCAAGATCGTTCCAAAGCCATTGTTAAAGAACAAAACATTTACAAACAAACAACAACAGTTATGCATCATCGAGTAAATTACAGCATGCTTTTAAGTTAAATAGACAGGAAATCGAGTGACATACCTTTAAAGAACTCTTCTTCAAGTAATCCCTTGATCAACACTAGTCACGTGTCCAAGAAAACTCGATCAAGTTCACGAACGCAGCGAATAACCAGTGCAAATCACGAACTGTCAGATCCTCGAACACAATCGAGTAAGACTCGATCCTCGACCCTGATCAAAAGCACTTGACACTACCAAGAGGCTACCTTGGTATTCTCGGTGTGAGAATCCAAGAGGTGTGGGCTCTGTATGTATTTGGTAGAGGGAAGGAGGAATTGAACGATCGAGTAAGTGGGAGAATGGCTAAGTCTATTGTACAGACTGTGTACTCGATCGTTTAGTGTCGAGGAGCTATCGTCTAGCAAACTCGATCCTTGATGCACAATCATTCACTCTTACAAAAGTTATCGTACAACTTTTCTTTACCCGATTGAAATGAATTACGATCTCAAAAAATGAAAACCATTTTCATTTTTATCCTTCAGTTATTAAAACTGATAAAAAATTCCCACTTGCAATGGTGAAAGGAGAAAATAATAACTATCAAATAATTATCTCATAATTGCTTTACTATAAATAAATATAATAACTAATTTATCATATTATATTTATAACATATAGTTTTAATATCACATCATATGTAATATTTAAATCATAGTTCTTTTTCTCCTTTATTGCATTTAATATAAATCATATTTATATTAATTCCTCCAATTAATGTATATAATACATCAAATCAATTATATCACATATAATTGAATCAATTTAATTATATCATATATAACCAAATTCTCTCTTGTTATTTTAGACATTCAAACTCGAAAACTGATTCTCAACATGAATCCATTGAGCTACCAATGGGACCTTACGGACTTGTAACTTGAAGCTCCAACGGTACGTGAATAACTGACTAAACTCTTTAATCACGATATCCACCATCCGTTAACTGTCAGACATTCCACTAAAGATCGACAGCTGTACTTTTCGAGCTATAGATATATTTCTGTGTCCATTGGATATAACCAATCAACAGTACGATGACCCCTCACAAATCGCTCGTAAGTATAGTTGGGCCAATTTATCGTTTTGCCCCTGTAGTTACATCTAACTCCTTAAGTACCACTGATTCCTCTAATGAACAATACATCATAGTCCTACTATGAGTAAACACTTCTCGAGCCATGAGAAGGTGTGGCGCCACATTGTTCAAGCCTCGGAATCATCCCTTAAGGGAGCAATCTATCTACTTACCCCTGTTTCGGGGAATAAGTGAATTTTGTCTTGTGTAACTGAGTTCCCAGCTCCCTAATCAGATGAATCCCCAAAGTGGTTGGTTTGAGTCAGCGATCAGGCCACTCGCACCCATGCAAATCAAAGGACCGCCCTCATAAGTAAGAGTTCTCAACTCACTCAGGATTATAGTCATGTTACTTATGGTCATCCTAGTAAAATGAAAGTCTCTGTCATGAACGGCGTTATAAAACGAGACTAAACATCTCGTCGTCCGATCTTATACAAACTCCTTTGTATAGGATACCCCCGCTCGCTTGTCTCCGCATGAATGACCAGGATCAGATCATTTGTAGCACTTTACAACACTTGTAATATCTACAAAGCAGGCCGTATTCGTAGTATCACCAGGATAAGGTTTCCCTCCTTTATCCATATACTACCGACCATTTAGGTTATTACTTAAGGCATGAACCACTTGTATTTCTCCACATACTTGCTTAAGTTACAACGATAACCAGGGATCTTAGTTTATTGGTTTGTGGTTAATGAAACTAAAATATCTTATATTTCATAGACAGTAGTGAATAAAATATCTCATATTATTATATCACAAATGCTTGTTCATACAGGTGTTTACAAACTATAGATCCCTATGAGATTTAGGCCATTAACCCCAACATGACCATCAAAGAGGAGTCTAATCCATTGTAAAGCCATAGCAAAAACAGTAGCTTGTTAAAGAAACCAGAACAAAACTTAAATCGATGAACACTTTATGTGAGTAACAAAATTTATGGCCATTTCTTTATAAAGTGATATTTCTATTTTCCAAATCGTTAAAATAATAGCAAAAATAGTATATAAAACTAATTTATTAGAATATGATAAATATACAGCTAATTTATTAAGAATGTATATAAAAATTATGAAAACAATTCAAAATTTTAAATAAAATTGAATACGTATAAAGTAATGAAAAACCATTCAAATATTTGAATAAAATATATGGATAAAATAAAAGTTAATAATATATGGATATTTAAAATATAATTTGGTAGAAAAATCTGGATATTTGATTAAGGTGAGATTAATTCAAAAAATGGTTAAACAGAATCTAATATGGAGATTATGTTAACTACATGAGCAAAATTAGGAGGGTGGTTATTCTTGAAGAATATTAGGAATTATTTTGAATACATGACTCGACCCTGTTTTTTATTCTACAATTAACTAGTATTTGTAGTTTCATAACTAGACAAAGGCAAATTAGGAATTTAGGAATTTGTGGCCATGTGCATGTCACTTATTCTTGGGAGGTTTTTCCATTTTTCAGAACGAAACATTAAATTTTGCATATGTTCCAATTCCTTAGCTTTTTTCTGTTCTTGGTGTAATCTGCACCCAATTAAAACCTACCACATGGCAATGTAATTTTTTTAATAAATTATTAAAAATTATTTTTTCATATGTGTAGGAAAGCGGGATCAAGGACTTAGGTACAGTCTAGACTCTACCTAATTATTGGGTTCTATGAAAAAAAAAAAATAGGTCCAATTCAAAGTTGTCATGTAGCCATTTAAAAAAAAATTATTAAACAATTTTTTTATGGGTAGAGGAAGGGGAGCACAAACATATTCCTCTTTTATATGGATAAACTTGGGTGCAACCATCTATTGTGCAGCACTTGCTACACTTAATTAAAAAATGTCATGTGACAATTTGTTCCTTTTTTAATCTATTTAAAATAATTTTTTCATGTGTTAGTGGAAGTGGGAGCATAAACTTAGGCTACATCTAAGTATTTCTCTTTTATTTTAAAAAAACCTTGGGTGCAACCGGGCTGCACTCATTTATTGTGCACCCATGTGTTGCACCCCGCTGTAATGTGGCTGCACCCAATTCAAAGCTATTGAGTGGAAATTTATTTTTTTAAAATAATTATTAAAAATTACCTTTTCATATCTATAGAGGAAGGGCAGCACGGACTTAAATGTAGCCTACACTGCATCTAAGTATTGCAGTCAGTATGTAGCCACTATTACACCCAATTAAAATTTGTCATGTGACAATTTATTTTTATTTTAAAAAATTATTTTTTTTCATGTGTTTAGCGGAAAGGGGAGCTTAAGTGCTGCCTAGGCTGCACCTAAGTACTGCTCTTTTATAGAAAATTTGTTTTTAAAAAAATATTAAAAAGTTATTTTTCACATGTGAAAGGGAAGATGGAGCATGAACTTAGGTGTAGCCTAAGTTGCACCTAAGTATTACTCTAATTGAATCCTGCATTTTTTTCTTTTTTTTTTTATTTTTTTTATGTCGTTGATGTCCCTACCCTTCTAAGCTTTTTGATCCTTAAATTGCTCAATTGTAGGATGAACTCAAAAGCTTGAAAATCTCAATAAAAAACGAAAAGAGGTTCATCGTTCAACACATGGGATTTGAGTACAACATACATTGGACAATGAAGTTCATCGCATGGGCATTGTCCCTCCACATGCAACTGTGAGCATTGCATCCATCGCGCCTAAGACCTTTCACCTCATGGACATTGACTCGCCGCATGGGTATGTTGCCTGCTACATGGGTTTGCATTCAACCTTGTAAGGGACAATGCATGGTATGCATTGACGCGTTTATGCTCAAGCTCCTTTTCTTTGTAAGGTATGACCCCATCTCATGGAATGCATTCTGCGCAAGCCATCATCACATGTCATCTCGCTGCAGGCCAGCATCGTATACCATCTCACCGCAAGCCATCATCGCATACCATCTCGCATAAGCCATCATCGCATGCCATCTCACTGCAAGCCAGCATTGCATGCCATCTCGCTGCAAGCCATCATTGTATGCCATCATCCTAGGCACTGCGAGATAGAAGCAAATCCTTTGTTTTTCTTTGAAATTGTAGGCTCGAAAAGCTTCGATTATGACCCCGAATGACCCAAAAAATACATACTCAATTGCAAAAATAAAATGCCCAAACATTAGGCCCTTACATTGATCAAATCAACATCAAATTTGGAAACCTATGGTGCCAATAAATGAAATTATCTATTAAGTAAACCTCACATATTTTCAAGCAAAATGCTGAAAAACAACCCACCTCATGAACGGATTTTTGTTTCAAAAAACAAAAAATCGAAATGCAAGAAAAACTTGTCTTTGATACTAATTGAAGGAAACGAATTCCCGAGGAAGCATGTGAACGACTTGCATTTAGATAATTAATTTTTATGGAAACAAAAATAGTAAAATAAAGCATCCATTTGTAGGATAAACATTCAAACAAAATTATAAGCATGCTAGCAAAGAGGAAGAAGAGAAGAAATCAAAATTCGCCTTTGTTGATTCTTCTAGCTTTCCTGTTCCATCATTAACAACGATCTCGAACTTCTCCAATGAAGAAGGACACTACCAACAAAGTTACCTTGCTATTCTCTAGGATTCTAAAGAATTTGGAAGAGTAGTTTCCAAGAACTTGGAGGAGGAAAAGAGTAAGAATTTCTAGAGAGAAGGTGGAAGCTTGGAGACTAGGTTTTGTGTTAAAAACATTTTCCCAAAATGGGCTACAAGAATATATTTATATGGAGAAGGGTTAACCCCTCTCCAAGAATTTTCATTTATACCCTTAATGCTAATTAATTAAATAATCATTATTTAATTAATTGACACATATATTTATGCTATTTAATATACATTTAATTAATTATCTTAAATATCATATGTTTATGCTAACCTCCAATCTCCATTATTTCTTAATCAATTAATTAACCATTAATTAGTCAATTAAATAACTATATTCAATCATATTTAATATGAAGTTAATTAACATATAAATATCACATATTATATGTAAATATCTATTTATGAATCCAATTCATATGAATATAATATTTGAATCTTATTCAAATATATCTCTCTAACATAGTTGGATTATAGATCATATTTATAATTAACCATCATATATTAATCTCATCAATATAAAATTCCCTTGTCTAATTTAAACAATTTAAATCATTCCTCAATACTATCCTTTAGTAAGCTAACAAGGAGACCTAATGGACCTATAGATTAGAAGTGAAGGATCTCTACTGAGGAGAACCTTGAGCGAAAGCGGATCGATTAAATTCCATAAATTATCGAATTTAAAGTTTACAGTAAACATACAATAGATATGCATTTAAAAATTAAATTACAGCATGCTTTTACAAGAAAAGAGTTCAAGATACATTACCTTTGAAGAACCTTTTCTTCACGAATTTCCCTCGAACAGCCACGAACCACTTGAATACCTTCTTCAAGATAATCTCAAACCAAAAACCCAGACACTAACACAGTGAAACCTCGGTATTCTTAGGGTGAGAACCTAGGAGTGGTGGGCTCTGACTATTTTGGTCAGAGGGAAAGGTGGAGGAAGAAGAAGATTGAGAACTTTCTTAAAAAAAAAAAAAAAAACTCTAAAGACAGAACACTTACGTTTTTCTCTCAATTGTTCAATACACTATCAAAATGTAAGAGAAAGAAGAAAAACAATTTTTTTTTATTCCTCTTGCCATAAAAAATAACCACCACCCACTAATGTGGGTGGAGAGAAAAGAATGGGGAAGAGAGTTTGTAACTCCCTTCCTTATTATTCAAATAATAACAATATAATATAAATAAATATGATAACTAACTTATCATATTATACTTATATTAAATTATATGTTATATCAAATATAACATATAACATATAGTTTATTATATATAACATACAATATAAACTATAGTTTCTTTTTTCTATTATATGAAATTTAATAATAAATCATATTTATATTAAATTTAACAACTATGAATCACATTCATAGAAAATATATTTGAATCTCATTCAAATATTTATTTCCTCCCATTAATGTATCAAATACATTATGACAATTATATCACATATAATTGAAACAATTTAATTATATCCCTCCATTAATTTGAATAATTCAAATTAATCCAAAAACTGATTCTCAACTAAATCCTTTTGAGCTACCAAGGGAATCTCATGGACCTGTAGCTTGAAGCTCCAACGGTATATGAGTAATTAATTAAACTCTTTAATTACATTATTCACCATCCATTAACTATCGGGCACACCACTAAAGACCACAATTGCACTCTTCGCACTATAGATATATTTCTTTGCCCATTGGATATAACCAATAAATAGTACGATGACGCTTCACAAATTGCTCGTAAGTACAGCTAGGTCAAATTACCGTTTTGCACCTGTAGTTACATCTGCCTCCCTAAGTACCACTAATCCCTCAAATGAACAATACATTAAAGTCCAACTATGACTAAACCCTTTCCGGGCCAGGAAAGGGTGTGGCGCCACATTGTTCAAGAACCAAAATCAGCCTTTAAGGGAATAATTTATCTACTAACCTCTGATTCGGGGAAGGTTGTGTAGCTGTGTTCTCAACTCCTCAATCAGAAAAATTCCAAAAATGGTAGGCTTGTTGAGTCGACGATCTGGCCACTCTCACCCATACAAATCAAAGGACTGCCCTCATAGGCAGGTGTTCACAACTCACTCAGGATTCAGGTCATGTTACCTATGGTCATCCTGGTGAAATGTAAGTCTCTATTATAAACGGTGTTATATAATGAGATTAAACATTTCGTGATTCGGTCTTATACAAACTCCTTTGTATAAAATATCCTCGTTTACATGTCTAATACGTGAATGATCAGGATCAGATCATTTGTAGCACTTTACAACAATTGTAACACCTAAAAAGCGGGTCATACTCGTAGTGTCACCAGGATAAGGTACCCAGCCTTATCCATCTACTACAGACCATTTCGGTTATCACTTAAACATGATCCACCCGTATGTCTCCACATACATGTTTAAGTTACAATGATAACCTTGGATGTTAGTTTATTGGTTTGTGGTTAATGCAACTAGAATATCACATGTTTTATAGACAATGAATAAAATATCATATATTTTATTAAATACATAAAGAGTTTTGTTCATACGATGTTTACAAACTATAGGACCCTATGAGATTTAGGGCATCAACCCCAACAAGAAACTCCAATGATATGAGATTAATTGATTAAACTTCTTTAATCTAATTAATCAATATTCATTAACTACCGATCACTGCACTAAAGATCGATAGTTGCACTATTCACACTATAGATATATTTTTTTTATCCATCGATATAACCAATCAACAGAGCAATGACCCTTCGCAAATACTCATAACTACCATTGGGTCAAAATACCGTTTTACTCCTGTAGTACATCTAACTTCTTAAGTACCACTGATTGCTTTAATAAAAAAAATAGTTTATAGTCCAACTATAAAATAACACTTCTCGAGCCAGTGAGAGGTTGAAGCCTCATTGTTCAAGACCCCAAACCAGCTATTAAGGGAGAAATATATCTACTTTCCCAAGGAATGGGAATGAGTGAATTCCATCTTGTGTAGTCGTGTTCCCAACTCTTAGACAAATTCCCAAAATGGTAGGCTTATTGAGTCGACTATTATGGCCACTCTCACCTATACAGATCAAAAGACTGCCGTCATAAACAGGAGTTCACAACTCACTTAGGATTAAGGTCTAGTCTTCTATGGTCATCCTAGTGAAATATTAGTCTCTTCTAGTAACGGCATTATATAGAGAGTCTATTCATTTCGTTGTCCAGTCTTATACAAACTCTATGGAATACTTCCGCTCGTATGTCTCCACATGAACGATTAGGATCAGATCATTTGTAGTACTTTATAATAATTGTAACATCTACAAAGCGAGTCATATTTGTAGTCTCACCAGGATAAGGTACCCAGCTTTATCCATCTATTATAGACCATTTAGGTTATTACTTAAACATGATCCACCTGTAAATCTCCATATACATGTTAAGTTTCATAAAATAACCTTGGATCTTAGTTTATTGGATTGAACTAATGTTATCTAAACGTCGATAAAATACCTCTGATTTTATTAGATAAATAATTTGGGTTAACAAAACTACAAACCACGAGATACACTAGATTTAGGACATCAATCCCAATAAGGAAATGAAATAGGAGGGTGGGGATGGGGATGGGGAAGGTTTCCCGTCCCCACCCCACCCCATAGACATCTCTAGGCGAGCAAAGCATGCAGCACACATACAGGCATGCGACATTGAACAAACGCCCCATTACAAACTCTATAAGGCATGTGCAAGGGCAACCAATAGAGGCACACGCACGCGGATAGCGCACGGCCAGACATGCGTCATGCAATATAAAGGGATGAGTGTTGGATGCGCACACGCTAAGCAGATGTACGAGCGTCCGAGGCGCGGGCCAAGCAACCGAGCGGCAGACACGTACTTATAAGGCAGAGCCCGGGAGATGCGGCAAATTCTCTGAAGGATGCACGAACATCCAATGTGGAAGCAGATCATAGCTCAATTTTTATATCTATGGAAACATAAAATTACAGAGGACGAAAACAGTTCATATGCATTTTAATACAACATGCTTTAATCAACGAAAATGATAAGAAACGTAGGGTTGGAGAACACTTAAAACATTGAAAACCAATAATTCTCACGATTCGTCTCCAAATGATCTCCATGTTCTCCTTGAAAGAGGACATGCCAAAAATTATAGCAATGCCAAAATAGACACCACCACAATGAAACCAAGGTATTCTCAAGGTTGAGAATCAGAGAGAGTTTTGTGGGCTTCTCGTAGTAATTTTGGCAGAAGGAGGGAGAATTTGTAAAGAAGATTTTTGCAAAAGGATTGTCGTGGAGACCACACACTTTGTTTTGCATTGAATGAAAGGGAAAGATGAATTTCTATAAATCGACTTCCCCACTTCCACGTAAAAAGGGGGAGGGAGTTAATTTTAAAAATAATTTTTAAAAACTATTTAAAACTAATTTTCAAAAATTAAAACAATTTAATATATAAATGTATATAATAACTACCTTACTATATATACCATCTATTAAACCATATGTTATATCTAATATAACCTATAGTTTATATTGTAGCACATATAATATAACCTACAGTTTAGCAATCTCTCAATTAATCTATAGTAATCAATATAAATCAAATTCATATAATTATAATATACAGTTTTCATATATGAATAACACTCATATAATTAATATTTGAATCAAATTTAAATATTTATTTTCTCTCAAATAAAACTTAATATTATAATCTATCAAATACATTATATTAATTATATCATATATAATTAATTCTCTCAATTAATTTAAACAATTCAAATTAATTCAAAATTAATTCGATTCTAATTAATCCCAGTATATAATGGACCTATAAATTGATGCTCCAATGGTACTTTATCAATTAATTAAATTCTTTAATTAAACTAACCAACTTTCATTAACTGCCGATCACTCCATTAAAGATAGATAACTGCACTCTTCGCACTACAGATATATCTTTATGTCTATTAGATATAACCAATCAACAGTGCATTGACTCTTCATAAATTGCTTGTAAGTATAGCTGGTCCAAAATTACCTTTTTGCCTCTATAGTTACATCTAACTCCTTAAGTATCACTGATCCCTCGCAGGCCAATTATGACTAAACCCTCTCAGGCCAGGAGTGTTGGGGTTGATGCCCTAAAGTCTCATGTCCTGTAGTTTGTAAACAGTATATACGAACACCTGTGATTGTTAATATATGATATTTACTTCACATCTTATTGTTTTGCTCGATTATTTGTTTTATTTGCTTTACCACAAACCAATAAACATAAAATCCCTAGTTATCTGTATGTGACTCAAGCATGTATGTGGTGACATACAAGTGGATCATATCTTGAGTGATAACCAAAATGGTCTGTAATATATTGATAAAGGAGGGAAACCTTATCCTGGTAACGCTATGGACGTGGCTCGCTTTGTGGAATGGTCACAAGTGTTGTGACTTGTCATAGATGGTCTGATCCTGATCATTTGTGTTGGGGACATGCGAGCGGGGCGTCCTATACAAGCGTCCTATAAAAAGAGTTTGTATAAGACCTAACCACGAAGTGTTAATGTCTCGTTATATAACACCGTTCATGACAGAGACTTCACTTCACTAGGATGACCATCAGTAACATGAGCTCAATCCTTAGTGAATTGGAAACTCCTGCCATTGAGAGCGATCCTTTGATTTGTATGGGTGCGAGTGGCCAAGTCGCCAATTCAAACCTACCATTTTGGGGATTCGTCTGATTTGGGAGCTGGGAACTCAGCTACACAAGATGGAATTCACTTCTTCCTCGAGGCAGGGTTAAGTAAATAGATGGCTCCCTTAAGGGTTGATTCTGAGGCTTGAACAATGTGGTGCCACACATTTTCTCTTGGCCCGGGAGGTATTCACACATAGTTGGACTATGTTGTATTGTTCACTAGAGGAATCAGTGGTCCCTAAGGAGTGAGATGTAACTACAGGGACAAAATGGTAAATTGATCCAGCTATATTTACAAGCATCTGTGAAGGGTCATCGTATTCATAATTGGTTATATCCGATGGACACAGAAATATATCTATGGCAAGAAGAGTTCAATTGTTGGTCTTTAGTGGAATCACTGACAGTTAACCGATGGTGGATCTGACAGTCACAGATCCATTAGGTCACTTGGGTAGCTTGGATAAAGTCGAGGACCAGTGTTTGGGTTAATTTGAAATGATCAAATTGACAAGAAGAAGTTCAATTATATATGATATAATTGGACTGGTTAATTATATATGATATAATTGGACTGGTTAATTATATATGATATAATTGGCTAAATGTATGAGATACATTATTTTGGAGGAAATTAGATATAAATATGATTTATATCAAGTAGGGAGAAAATACTATAGTAGGTATATGATATCAAACTATAGGATATAAATATAATATGATTATATTTATTAATTAAATTAATTGATTAATTATTTTATAATTAACCGATTGATCCACGTTCGAACGTGGGAAGTGAGGCTGCGAAAGTTATAGTAACCGGTGGATTAAAACAATGAAAATCGTTTTCATTTTAATTCAATCGTGCTTTCGTATAATCGCTGCCCAAAAAGAATCCGTGAAAGCGATCGCGAAAGCCTATACGATAGAAGCTTGTTCGTCTAAACGATCGCCTACCTCACGCTTTCTCTAAATGATCGTATACGTTTTTCCTAAACGATCGTTCAGTTTTTCCTACACGATCGTGTAGCTCTACTATATGATAAACATTTTCCCTATACGATAGCAGAGTTTCATCTTCCACTTGCTTATCATCTACACGATGCCTTCTCCTCTGTCCTCAACCAAACTCACTAGAGCCCACTCTTTGGGTTTTGACGCTGAGGATACCCAAGTTTTTCTTATGGTGGTGTTGTCCCCGCTGCATTGTTTGTGTACGTTCGGATCATGTTGTTGCAGCCGACATACTTGCCGGGTGCTGGTACATCGGTTCAGACATACGAAGAGAGTCTTCATCTAGTATGAACCTTTTTCTTTGTTAATTATTGTATTCTGAGCATGTCGATAATGAGTTTTATATGCATAACTGTATGTATGGAATGTATGACATTTGTGTTTCGGTCACTGTGAAATCAGAGCGATCTAAACCCGCTCATGGAACTCTCGGTATGAGATCCTTCAATTGGTATCAGAGCCAGGTTTCTAATACTCCGATTTCATCTGTTGCAACGAAATAACATGTACATTCATGGTGGGTGAATTTCTACGTTGTTTTAAATGTTAATTCTGCTGTGGATGTGCCTGATTAATGGATGTTTTCGGGATGAATTGCCTTGGTTTGTTTAATTCCTTTTACATTTGCGGTTTTTTGTAAAGGCCCCTGTGTTTTTTAGCACAAATAATCGTAATCGAGTCTGTATTCAAAATGTTTGAAGTCTTGAGTCGTTCATCAAAGTTCTGGGCAAAGGTTGCTACTCTTCAAGGAAAGAGATGATCTAGGGTTGATCGCATCGTACAGAAGACACTCTATGCGATTGCTATCCATCACATCGTAAAGATGAAGAACTATGCAATCGCGGTTGAAACATCAGATGAACGATGGGGTATGCGATCAAGAGTTAGTCGTATCGAGATGTCGATCAGGCACGCGATCGCTGAGTATCGTTTTATGCGCGTGCGAGCTAGACGATCATTTAGGTCAGCAAGCTTTATCGCTTAGTAGCTGACTAAACGATCGTTTATCATCACAAGGTAAATCGTTTACCAAGTTGCATGCATCGTGTAGACGATGAGACATTCACATATCGTTTAAAGCGTGCTAGACGATCGTTTAGGTCAGCAAGCTTCATCGCTTAGTAACTGACTAAACGATTGCTTAGTAACTCAAGGTAAATTGTTTACCTGTTGATCGCGCTACACGATCGTTTGAGCGATCAGGCTTCACAGCCTCGTCGTCGTCTTCTATGTGATTGTTTGCTTTAATGTTCTTATCGTCCAGTGCGTGCTGAACGATCGTCTACTTGCCAGAGTTTGCTTACACGATGAAGATCTCCTAGCGGTTCAAGACCGGTTCGCCTGTGGTTTGCTCGATGTAAAAATGTAATAGATAGGTTTTTCATTCCGATTTTTTCGTTTAAAGGCTCATCCGGTCCATTTATCTCTTTTGTTTTAATACATGCGATGTATTTTTTATATGTCATATGGTATGCACATATAGTAAATCCCACCTTAGGTTATGCATTGATCATGCTAAATCTCTTTATTGTAATTGTTGTAATTTAGAGAAGCATGATTTTAATTATGTAAGAAGCATGCTCATGCATCATATAATATAGAGTTATATTTATGCATGCATAAAAAGCATTGACATGCATCATCTTTATATTATAATTGTTATAGTATAAGGGTGAATGTTAGCATGTTTTCTTGGTTATTACGCGTTATATAAAAGTTATATAGTAATGACCGGACATTGCATGAAGCATGACACATAGGTTACTTTATAATTGTTATAAATGCCTTGTTATGCGCAATGTTTTTTAGTTGTTTCCTTTTAAGAGTTAAAGAGAAATTAGAACTAAAAGAAATAAGCAAGACATGCATGCTTACTTAGGTTTAATTCATGGTTTTAAAATGTTTAAAACTTGGATCACATAAACCTAAGATCATAATTCTAATATGATTAGCAACCTTAAGGCTTTAATATTTTAATCAGTTTAATAGGATTAAATTGGCTAATAAAAGGTTAAAGTGTAAAAAATCTATCTATAAGGGACCTTTTGTCTAAGGTGGGTTCTGACTAGGTTGGGGGATTTAAGTTGACGGAAACGTAACACCTTTACCTGGGAACTTACCTGGAAAGGTGAATTAGATAGATTTGATGCATGCATGCAAGTTAAGAACAGTCCATTAAAGTGTTTAAATGTGACTACTTGAACTTGTTTATATTTCATAAACAAATGTTGTTTATGAGTAGACTTTAAAAAGAAGACTTAGACTAAAATCAGTAGCCGGATTGTCTAGGTTAATGAATTCCTAGGTAAAACATTCAGTGAGAGGTCCTTGGGGCATAAGATGTTTCACTTAAACCTTTCACTTTTCTCCTAAAGTCCACACCGTGAGATCTATCCTCGGCCTCGCGACACTTGTGGCGTGTCCCCCCAACGGATGGTGTTTGGGTAGGCCAATATCAAGGTGGATGAAGAGAATGTTCATAGTAAATGGGAGCGGAAAGTGTGACAGCATATCCTTCGGTCTCCCTCGTTAGGTTGAATAAAGTTACTACGCATCGCCTCGAGGCACCCTGGGAGTGTCCCCCTAAAGAATGGCAGTTTTGTGCGTTTCTTTATTTAATCTCCTGTAAGAGGATAAGGTAACTTAGTGTCTTGTCCTAATCTGTCTTTTCCCTATGGTAAGCGCATTAGGGTGGGACTCTGGCACCGAAAACGAAGGGTTATACTTACACGAAATAGTTAAGGGTTAACGATTCTAGACCGAAAAATGGTAGCTATTAGGTTCAGTTCCAAGAGTTGGTTCTGCCTAATGGTTGAGGATGTCTCATTTCAGTAAAGGGGCAATTGATCACCCCACCGGTGGCGTTTGTTCTGACTCACTGGGGCATCATTGCAAAATAAAAGTCTATAACTTAAGATACTTGAAACTATTTTGCAAAACAAATTGGTTTAAAAGTGGTTTAGCAAAATCTAATCAAGATTTATTCGTATTTTCAGTGACTTTTTCAAATGGCTACAGCCACATTATCGCTATTATGCGCCAAAAAATTAACTGGTGACAATTTTTCAATAAGGAAACACATGATCACGATGATCCTAATCATCGAGGATCTCATGTTCGCTCTCACGGAGGCTTGTCCTCCTATTCCAGCTCTAAATG
>NC_052357.1:30866267-30981738 GCF_009727055.1 Benincasa hispida
GTCGTCTCAGTTGTGGCAGTGGGAGGACTCCAGTTAACTTTACATAATAGGTTTCTAATTTTAAATGATGTATATATTGTTCCTGAACTAAAAAGGAACCTTATTTCTTTAAAGTGTTTATTGCAATGTAAATACACTATTTCTTTCAATTTGAGTAAAGCGTTTCTTCATAAAGATGGTGTCTTTATTTGCACAGCAAATCTGGAATTCAATTTGTATGTGCTAAGGACGTTAGCCATTAATTCCCTCCATTATAATGAAATGTTCAGAACTTCCATAACTCAATCAAAACATCAACAAATTTCTCCAAGAGAAAATGCCCAGCTTTGGCATCTACGTTTAGGGCACATCAATCTCAATTGGATTTAGAGATTGGTGAAGAATGGACTTCTAAGTGAGTTAGAAGAAAATTCTTTACCTGTATGCGAATCTTGCCTTGAGGGTAAGATGACTAAACAACCTTTTACTGGAAAAGGTTCTAGAGTCAAGAAGCCTCTTGAGTTAGTACATTCTAACCTTTGTGGTCCTATGAATGTGCAAGCTCGAGGTGGCTATGAGTATTTTATCAGTTTTACTGATGATTACTCCAGGTATGGGTATGTTTATCTTTTGCAACGGAATTTTGAATCCTTTGAAAAGTTCAAAGAGTTCAAGGCTGAAGTTAAAAACGCATTAGATAGACGGATTAAAACACTTCGATTAGATCGAGGTGGAGAGTTTTTGGACTCCGCATTCCAGGACTATTTGATATAACATGGAATCATTTCCCAACTCTTAGCACCGGGTACACCTCAGCAGAATGGTGTAGCGGAGAGGAGAAATAGAACCTTGTTAGACATGGTTCATTCGATGATGAGTTACGCTTCCTTACTGGACTCGTTTTGGGGTTTCGCAGTGGAGACTACGGTATATATACTCAACTGTGTTCCCTCCAAGAGTGTTGCAAGAACACCTCTGGAGGTGTGGAACGAGCGTAAAGCTAGTTTACGTAATTTTCGCATTTGGGGTTGCCCTGTACATGTGCTTGAGGCTAATCCCAAGAAGTTGGATCCACGGTCGAGGTTATGCCTCTTTGTAGGCTACCCCAAAGGTACATGAGGGGGTTATTTTTATGATCCAACATAAAATAAGGTGTTTGTTTCAACAAACACTACTTTCCTGGAGGAGGATCATATAAGGGAGCACAGTCCACGAAGCAAAGTCGTGTTGCGTTAGCTTTCCAATGAAACTACTAAAACTTCAACAAGAGTTGTTGAAGAGCCTGCTACATCAACAAGAGTTGTTGATGGGAGTTCATCTAGTAGGTCGGTTCCACCTCAAGAGTTGAGGGAACCTCGACGTAGTAGGAAGGTTGCGAACCCACCCGTTCGCTATCTGGGTTTCACGGAAATTCTTGCATATGGTGGCAGATGACGACGGTTGGGGATCCATTGTCTTCTAAGAAGGCAATGGAGGATGTTGATCGAGATGAATGGGTCAAGGCATGGATCTCGAGATGGAGCGTGTACTTCAACTCAGTATGGGATCTTATAGATCCGCCTGATGGGGTTCGCCCTATAGGTTGTAAATGGATCTACAAGCGTAAACGGGTGCTGATGGGAAGGTACAGACCTTGGGAAGGTACAGACCTTCAAGGCTCGACTTGTGGCAAAGGGTTATACCTAGGTAGAAGGAGTCGACTATGTGGAGACTTTCTTGCCTGTTGCCATGTTAGTCGATCCGCATCCTCCTGTCCATTACAGTTTATTATAATTATGAGATCTAGAAAATGGACGTCAAAACGGCCTTTCTGAATGGAAATCTTGAGGAGACCATTTATATGGTGCAGCCCGAGGGATTCATAGCCCAAGGTCAAGAGCAAAAGGTTTACAATCTAAATCGGTCCATTTATGGACTGAAACAAGTGTCTCGATCTTGAAACATACGATTTGATGTTGCGATCAAGTCATATAGCTTTGACCAAAACGTTGATGAACCTTGTGTCTATAAGAAGATCATCAACGCTTCAGTAGTCTTCTTAGTATTGTATGTAGACGATTTTCTACTTATTAGGAATGATGTAGGTCTACTGACTATAGTTAAGAACAGGCTAGCGACCCAATCCCAAATGAAAGATTTGGGAGAGGCTCAGTTTGTTCTAGGTATATAGATCTTTCGAGATCGTAAGAACAAAATGCTAACACTATCTCAGGAATCGTACATTGACAAGATGTTGCTCAACTACTCGATGCAGAACTTCAAGAGGGGCCTACTACCGTTCAGGCATGGAGCCACTTTGTCTAAGGAAATGTGTCTTAAGATGCCTCAAGAAGTTGAGGAGATGAGACTGGTCCCATATACATCTGCCATTGGCAGTTTGATGTATGCGATGCTCTGTACACGTCCAGACATCTGCTACGCTGTGGCCATAGTCAGTAGGTATCAGTCTAACCCTGGCAAGGGTCACTGGACCGCAGTGAAGAACATCCTCAAGTATCTTTGAAGAACGAGGGACTACATGCTCATGTATGGTTCAAGGGATTTGATCCTTACAGGATACACAGATTCTGACTTTCAGACTGATAAGAACTCTCACAAGTCCACATTAGGGTCAGTCTTTACTCTTAACTAAGGAGCTGTAGTGTGGCGAAGCACTAAGCAGAGGTGCATCACCGACTCCACTATAGAGGCGGATTACGTAGCGGCTTGCGAAGCTGCTCAGAAGGTCGTCTGGCTCAGAAAGTTCTTGACAGTCCTAAAAGTTATTCCAGATAGGTCTAGGCCCATTACCATCTATTGTGATAATAGAGGGGCAGTGATAAACTCTAAGGAGCCAAGAAGTCACCGGCGCGGTAAACACATGGAGCGGAAGTATCATCTGATCCACGAGATAGTGCATCGAGGGGACGTGATCATCATACAGATCACTTCGGAGCACAATGTTGCTAACTCGTTTACGAAGGCTCTACTATGGCCTACACGATACTGTTTCGAGGCGTCACTATGGAAGGCATGGGTCGTGACCAGAGATCGCCAACGCGCTGCAACTAGGACAAGTGGGAGATTTTTTGTACTGGTACTTTTATGCTTTAGTTTTACTTGTTTCTGTACTAATTTTACTTTGTACCACCCCACTTCGCTTTAGACAATGGGAGATTGTTTGGGTAGTTGATGGCCTAAAGTCTCTTCGCTCCTGTAGTTTTGTAAACAGTATTTACGAACATTCTGTGATGTTGATATATGATATTTACTTTACATCTTGTTGTTTTTCTCGGTTATTTTTGTTTTATTTGCTTTACAAAACCAATAAACATTAAAATCCCTAGTTATCTATAGTGACTCAAGCATTTATGTGCGGTTGACATACAAGTGAATCATATGTCTGGAGTTGATAACCAAAATGGTCTGTAGTATATGGATATAAAGGAGGCTAAATCTTTATCCTGGTAACACACGGAACGTGGCACCGCTTTGTTGGAATGGCACATAAGTGTTGTGACTTGGTCACAGATGGTCTGATCCTGATCATTCGTTTTGGGACATGCGAGCGGGGGCGGTCCTATACAAAGATCCACGTGTTTGTATAAGGACCTGACCACGAAGTGTTAATGTTCTCGTTATATAACACCGTTCATTTGACAGAGACTTCACTTCACTAGTGCATGGACCCATACGTGGTAACATTGACCTCAATCCTGATGTGAATTGGAAAACTTCTGCTATTGATGGTGGTTTCTTTTGATTTTGTCATGCAGTGAGATGTGCGCACAATTTGCCGATTCAAACCTATCATTTTTGGGGATTTCGTCTGATCTTGGGATTGGAGAACCTCAGCTACACAAGATGGAATTCACTCCTTCCCGAGGCAGGGGTAATTTAGATTAGATGACTCCTTTAAGGTTTGGATTTCTGGCGGCTTGAATGACTGTGGCACCACACACCTTCTCTTGCCCGAGAAGAGCCGTATTCACACATAGTTGACTATGTGTATTGTTCACCAGAGAAATCAGTGGTACCTAAGGAGTGAAATGTAACTACATGGAAAAATTAGTAATTGGGCCCAGCTGTTACTTACGAGCATCTGCTGAAGGGTCATCGTTACTCATTATTGGTTATATCCGATGGAAACAGACATATATCTGTGGCAAGAAGAGTTTAGTTGTTGGTCTCTTAGTTGGAATTCACTGACAGCTTTAACCGATTTGGTGAATCTCGTGGCTAAAGAGTTTGCTCAGCTTATTCATCGTACCGTTGGAGCTTCAAGCCACAGGTCCATATAGGTCACCTGGTAGCTGGATTTAAAGTCGAGAACCAGTGTTTGGGTTAATTGAAATGTTCAAATTGACAAGAGGAAGTTTTAATTATATATGAATATAATTGACTGGTTAAGTATATATGATATTATTGGCTAATTGTATGAGATACGTTATTTTGGAGGAAATTAGATATAAATATGATTTATATCAAGTAGAGGAGAAAATACTATATTAGATATATGATATCAAACTATAGGATTTAAATATAATATGATTATATTTATTAATTAAATTAATTGATTAATTATTTGATAATTAACCGATTGATCTACGTTTGGACGTGGGAAGTGGGGCTACGAAGTGGTAACCGGCGGATTAAAACAATGAAAATCGTTTTCATTTTAATTCAATTGTGCATTCGTATAATCGTGCACCCAAAAAGAATCCGTGAAAGCGATTGCGAGAGCCTATACGATAGAAGCTCGTTCGTCTAAACGATCGTCTACCTCACGATTTCTTTAAACGATCGTATACGTTTTTCCTCAACGATCGTTCAGTTTTTCCTACACGATCGTGTAGCTCTACTATACGATAAGCATTTCCACTATACGATAGCAGAGTTTTATTTCCCACTTGCTTATCGTCTACACGACGCCTTCTCCTCCGTCCTCTACCAAACTCACCAAAGCCCACTCTTTGGGTTTTTGACGCCGAGGATACCTGGGTTTCTCTTGTGGTGGTGTTGTCCCCGCTGCATTGTTCGTGCACATTCGAATCGTGTTGTTGCAGTCGACATACTTTCCGGGTGCTGGTACATCGGTGGGAGGTTTTCCGCTGCTTAAGGATCAGACATACGAAGAGAGTCTTCATCTGGTATGAACCTTTTTCTTTGTTAATTATTGTATTCTGAGCATGCCGATAATGAGTTTTATATGCATAACTTTATGTATGGAATGTATGATGTTTGTGTTTCGATCACTGCGAAATCGGAGCGATCTAAACCCGCTCATAGAACTCTCGGTATAAGATCCTTCAAGGAGAGGATGTGGCGCCACGTTGTTTAAGCCCCGGAATCAGCCCTTAAGGGAGCAATTTCTCTATCTGCTCTTGTTAAGGTTGATGCCATAAATCTTGTGGGTCTTGTACTTTGTAATTGTATTGCACAACCCATTTACTTATCTAACAAAATAAGAGGTATTTTATTTGACATTTAGTTGCATTAACCCACAAAACCAATAAACTAAGATCCAAGGTTATCTTTTGTAACATAAACATGTATGTGGAAACATACTGGTGGATCATGTTTCAGCAATAACCTAAACAGTCTGTAGTAGATGGATAAGGCTGGGTAGTGACACTACGAATATGGCCCTCTTTGTAGTTGATACAGTTGTTATAAAGTGCTTCAAATGATCTGATCCTTATCATTCATGTGGAGACATGTGAGCGAGGGTATTCTATACAAAGAGTTTATATAAGACCGAAGCATGAAATGAATAGTTTCTCTATATAACATTGTTGATAAAAGAGACTTACATTTCACTAGGATGACTATAGATGACTTCACCTGAATTCTGAATGAGTTGTGAAGTTCTGCCTATGAAGGTGGTCCTTTGATCCTCACGGGTGAGAGTAGCCTGTATCGCCGACTCAATATGCCTACCATTTTGAGGATTCGTCTGATTGGGGAGTTGGGAATGCAACTACAGAAAAAGGAATTCACTCATTCTCTATAGTTTGAGTAAGTAGAGAAATTGCTCCCTTAAAGGCTGATTCTAGGACTTGAACAATGCGGTGTCACACCCTCTCCTAGCCCTAGAGGGGTTCAATCATAGTTGGACTATGACTTATTGTTCATTAGAGGGATCAGTGGGTACTTAAGGAGTTATATGTAACTATAAGGACAAAACGGTAATTTTTGCCCAACTGTACTTACGAGTAATTTGTGAAGGGTCAACAAACCGTTGATTGATTATATCCAATGGACATAGAAAAATATTTGTAGTGCGAAGAGTGCAGCTACCAGTCTTTAATAGAGTGACCGGCAGTTAATGAAAGTTGGTTAATTTAATTAAAAAGTTTAATTGATTAATCAAATACCATTGGAGCTTCAATCTATAGGTCCATATGATTCCCTCGATAGCTATTGGGATAAATGAGAATCAAATTAGTTTTGGATTAACTTAAATAGTTCAAATTAATTGAGGGAATTAATTATATATGATATAATTAATATGATGCATTATAATATAAAGTTTTATTTTAGAGGAAATAAATATTTGAATTTGATTCAAATATTATCTATATGAATGTCATATAAAAACTATAGGTTATATGAATTTGATTCATATTAAATACTATAGGTTAAATGAGAGAATAATAAACTATAGGTTATATTATATGATATAATATAAACTATAGGTTATGTGTTATATTTGATATAACATAAGGTTATATATATATATATATGATATTAAATTCATTTTTTTATTTAAATTTAAACTAGGGAAGGGAGTTATCATAACTCCATCAACCCACTCTCTCATTTAAATATGAAAGTTGGTTTCACATGAGAGGAAGTTGGTCTCTCTGAATTACAGTGCTCACAAGAACTCTCTATAATCTCCTCTCTAGAAAACTCTTCTCCCTTCCAAAATTATTATTGAAGCCTAGAAATCTCATTGATTCTCCTCCTCGAAGAATACTGAGGTAACACGGTGGTGGTGTCCAGTTGCACAGTTCAGGTTCTTGAGGAAAGAGTTCGTGTTGTTGGAAAAACTTGCAGTAGATTGAAGAGGAAACGAGAAAATTTGAGTCTCCAAGGGTAAGCTATAATTCTTCCTTCATTTCTCCCTTCTATACTGTGAAAAGCATGTTTTATGTGTGAATGTTTATCGCTTTGTTTCCATCATCTCTTTATTTTATACTACTCTGTAAAACTAAATTAAGAGACATGATACCTTTCACGCTTTCGCTTCAGTTTTCAAAACCATCGATTGGTATCAAATTATCGATTGAGTCTCTTAATTTATTTTTTCAAACATTAAAATCAGAGTTTTAAGGTGGCTGCATAAGATCTGCATAATGGATGTATGTTATGTTGGTTTGCAATGTGGATGTTTCAAAATTGGCATTGTAGATTGTTTTACTTCTTTCAATACCTTTGTTTGTAAGGACCTATTGTATTATTTGGGCATATAATATTGCAATCGAGTCTGTATTTGTGTCTGTGACGATCGGGTTGTGATTCCGGCTTCAAATTGGAGAAGGTGGGAGCAATTCGGATGAATTCGGAAGAAAATAATAGTCCAGAGCACAATTGCGCCCTTGTCCAGCGCCGCGGTGCTCAAGGAAAAATGCATGGAGCGCAGCAGCGCTGCATGTCTTTCCACCAAGCACACCTGCGCTCTGGCCATAACGCTTCGGCTAATTGGAGTAGAGTAGAACGACGTTTTCCCTAAGCGCCGCTGCATTTCAACGACATGCACGTGCGGTTGAGCAGTTCCAACGATGTTTGTTCGAGACACTTGGAAAGCAATTGTTGCAGTTTTTTTGTATTATTATTTATTAATTATTATTTTTAATATGCAATGACTTGATACAAGCACATCCATGCAATTAAACAGTCAAGTCTTAATCACAATTCCAAAATAAAAAAACATATGTCCAACGAAAATACGATGACCAAAATAATATATGTCCCAAAATAGAATAAGTTTCACAAGTCCCTGACTCCTTTCCAAAAATAGTACATCAAAACAAGTTTTACCTAAGCTTCTTCCTAAGGTTATCAAACTTTGGGTGGTAAGATACAGGGATCTCAACTGCGAGGGAACTGACCGCTACCTGAAAAAGGGACAACATTTGAAAACGGTGAGCTGGTTGCCCAGTGAGTGACACATAGAAATACATTTCTTCTCAAACAATTCATATGCTTTAATGTAAAATAAATAACATGCTGGAAAATAACCTCAAGCAACTTGCATGGTATCATACATTAATCATAGCATTATAATCAATCATGTTAGCAAACCTTAGTTGAGAACGAGCATTCATAGCTCAAGTTCCTAACGTCCATTCAAGGCCGTGAGACCCATACTCTGGTCCCTTAATGAAGAATAAGGCCAGGAGACCCATACTTCGATCTCTCATAAAGGACTACCTACGTGCATATGAAGTATACTAAGTACCGTCAACACCTTAGGTACTTCCTCAGACACCTTCTATACATTTGGTACCCAATACATTAGAAACATAACGTCCATGGGAAATTCTAGCATCATTATCAGTCACATGCATGCTTCACGATTAATAACATGCAACTGCACTTCTTTTCATACATTCTTAACATACGCTAGGATTGAAAAAACTCATTTAAATTACAAATATCACTTTAGTTGTTTGGAAAACCATGAACATTACCATGAAATTCATTTAAACCGTATGTCACAAATCTTTGGGCTTGGTTCTTCCTAAGCTTTGTAGGCCTCTCCAATGAACGTAGTTTCTACACATAAAATAATAAGAGTTTAGTTGCTACTTGGCCTCCCTTTTGAGACTAATCTTTTAACTAAGCTCATACTTGGCAATGGATTGCCCAATCGTCCAACATTTTCGAGATTCAAATTCTAACGTAAATAACTTAAAAAATAGAACCCATTTCATGAAAGTTCCTTCTCCAAACATGTTTGGAATTTTGTTACCAATGTTACCTCAAAGTTTCAGCATGAAACTCCTTATGGTTTAACCAAGGCTCTCGAATCTTTCCCGATAGCCCTAACTGCAACTTCCTGCTTGAGTAACCATTCTAGGGTTAAATTTCCAAAATATATAACTCAAACAATAGACCTTTCCTTCCCAAGGTTCCTTCTACAAACTTACATGGGAAAGTGTCTCTGAGAATATCGTAAAGTTTCAGCTCGAAAATTCAAGCGGTTTGGTCTAGATCTATGCTTGATCTTCGAGTGCCCAGAAATGCTTGAAAATGTACCTCCGACTCTTCCTTCCTTCTCCAGCCTTCTTTCCGGTGAGATCTCCCTTCCAAAGGCTTGATTACAGCAACTAGACTCGAAGAGTTTTCCAATGGTACCAAGTTTTCCTGATTTGCCCGAGTAAAACATCCAAAACGAGGCCTTGAAGTTCTCTTTCTTTTTATACTACTATCCAGCCCTTGACCTGAAATCTCCATGAGCCACCTCACCCATTAATGGGGATCAAGGGTTGAGATTAAACCATTTGTCCAAATAACTAAAGGAGAAGTCTAAAACTGAGCATTTAAATCTGAATGTTTCGAGCAACTCGTTTCTCACTGGGGAAACTCGATGGGGAGACGTCCTTACTCGATAGACAATTCCAAGACTCTCTGTCAAATACTCGATGGGAGGACTCGCTACTCGATGGGGAACTCGATGCTAGGAGCTCACTCGACACGCGCCTTTACTCGACGCTCGAACTCGACATGCGAGCTTTCCTCTCCCACCCTCGACACTCGCCTCCTTCCTCGCTTACATATACTCGACACTTGGCAGCATCTACTCGTAGCTCGACCCTTCTCGATCATTTATACTTGACGCTTGCCTCCTTCCTCGCTCACTTATACTCTATGCTCAACAACATCTACTCGATGCTCTCCTGACACTTACTCGATGTACCAGCATCCTTCATTACGATCAACACTTAGCCAAAATTCCCTTGTCAAGCCAAGATGATGTGAACGAGAGCTAAGCTTCCTTATTTAACCATTTTCTCTAGTTTCAAACTCATCTTTTACTTCGGGATGTACAAATCCAATCTACCTTAGATACTTAACCCAACATTTTGCTTAACTTAATAGTAAACATAGTTCAAAGGGGAAAAGTAAGGTGCGAGTCTTACAACCTACCACCCTTAAAAGAAATTTCATCCCCAAAATTTACCTGTATAAGTTAGTGGAAGAGTTGAGGATACTTCTTCTTTACTTGCTCCTCGGACTCCCACATCGCCTCTTCAACTCCATGGTTGTTCCACAATACCTTCACTAAAGGTATAGTTTTGTTCCTGAGCACCTATTCTTTCCTGTCTAAGATCTGAATTGGATCTTCGTCATACAACATATTTTCCCTAAGCTGAATGGGTTGATCCACCAGTATATGCATAGGGTCATGTATATACTTCCTCAACATCGAAACATGGAACACGTTATCAATACGTGTTAGCTCTGAAGGTAACTGTAACTTATATGCTGTCGAGCCCACTAGTTCTATAATCTCGTAAGGTTCGATGTAGCAGGGACTCAGTTTCACTTTCCTTCCAAACCTGAATACTCCTTTCCATGGGGACAAACAGAGGAATACTTGGTCTCCAACCTCAAATTCTAGATCTCTCCTTCGCTTATTAGCATAACTCTTCTACCTGTCTCGTGTTGTCTTCAAATTTTCCCTGATAAGCTTCACAATATCGGTCGTTTGTTGCACTAATTCTGGACCCAACAGTTTCTGTTCTCTAACTTCATTCCAACATACTTGGGTTCTGCATGGTCTGCCATACAATGCTTCGTATGGGGCCATGCCTATGCTCGAGTGGTAACTGTTATTCTACACAAACTCAACCAATGGCAGTTGTGCATCCCAACTTTCTTTAAACTGTAAGACACATGTTCTCAGTATGTCCTCCGGTGTCTATATTGTCCGCTCAGATTGACTATCCATCTGCAGATGAAAAGCAATAATAAAATGTAGCTTGGTACCCAAGGCCTTCTACAAAATAGGCCAGAACTTCGAGGTAAACCTCGGATCTCGATCTGATACTATTGATATTGGAGCTCCGAATTGGCTAACTATCTTGTCACATACATCTTAGCCAACCGGTTCAAGGTAAAGGTAACTCTCACTGGCAGAAATTTGGCCGTCTTGGTTAGCCTGTCAACTATCACCCAAATTCCATCATACCCCGAGGGCGTACTAGGCAATCCAAACAAGAAATCCACCATGACATGGTCCCACTTCCATTCTGGCACCGGGAGCGGGTTGAGTAATCCTGCGAGTCTCTGCCTCTCGGGTTTAACCTGTTGACAAATTAGGCATCAGTCTATAAATTCAGCTATTTCTTTCTTCATTCCATGCCACCAATACAATCTTCTCAAGGTTCTGTACAGTTTGGTGCTTCCTGGATACATGGCATAAGCCGAACCATGTGCCTCCTCTAAAATGGCCTGCTTAAGCTGCCACATGTTCAGTATGCATAATCTACCTTCCTTCGATAAGGCAACATTTGCCCTGACTTGGAAATCCATTCTCAGTCCCTTACTTGCCTCTTCTGCCATCTTTTGGAGGTTAATATCCTTCAACGGTTCACGTACGATTTCATCCACTAGGGTGGGTCGTAACTGGAATGAGGTCCAACAATCTACCTATCTGCTCTGCTGCTAAAATTGCTCTAGAATTCCTAAATTCTTGGATCAACATCTCCCTTATTGAACAAACATTAGCTTTAGACCCATTCGACTTCTTGCTTAAAGCATCAGCCACTACATTGGCCTTACGAGGGTGATACTCAATCGAACAGTCATAGTCTTTGATCAACTCGATCCATCTCCTTTGCCTCAAATTTAGTTCTTTCTGCTCAAATATGTACTTTAAGCTCTTGTGATCCATGAAAATACGACAACACTCCCTAAACAGATAATGTCTCCAAGGCTTTAGGGCCAACACAATTGCTGTTAACTCCAAGTCATGAGTGGGATAGTTACCCTCATGCTTCTTTAGTTGTCGAGAAGCATAAGCTATCACCTTTCCCTTATGCATCAACACACAACCTAGTCCCTGCTGGGACGCATCACAGTAAATCACAAACTCCTTGCCAGGAGTGGGTAACGTAAGTATGGGCACTGTAACTATCCTTTGCTTCAACTTCTGAAAACTCCATTAACAATTCGGAGTCCAATCAAACTTTATGTCCTTCTAGGTCAGACTTGTCAGTGGGAGGGCTATCTTCGAGAAACCTTCCACGAAGCGTCTATAGTAACCTATCAGACCCAAGAATCTACGTACCTCAAACATAGTGGTTGGTCTTTCCTAATTTGCTACGAGTTTCGTCTTCTGGGGGTCTACACTAACCTCAAACGCAGAAACTACATGCCCCAAAAACACTACCTGATCCAGCCAAAAGTCACATTTGCTGAACTTGGCGTACAACTGCTTCTCTCGTAGTGTCTGCAATACTATTCTTAGATGGTTAGCATTTTCTTCTTGGTTATCTGAGTATACCAAGATATTATCAATGAAGACTATGGCGAACTGATCAAGATAAGGGTGAAAAATCCTATTCATCAAATCCATAAACACAGTCGGAGCATTCGTTAAGCCAAAAGGAATCTCTAGGACTTCAAAGTGGTCATACCGGGTCCTGAATGTAGTCTTAGGGACATCCGTCTCCTTCACCTTCAACTGATGGTACCCTGATCTCAGATCTACCTTCGAAAATACTGCAGCTCCCTTCAACTGATAAAAAAGATCATCAATACGTAGTAACGAATACTTATTCCTGATCGTTACCTTATTTAACTACCTATAGTCAATGCACAGTCTGAAGAACCCATCCTTCTTCTTTACAAATAGAACTGGGGCTCCCCAGGGTGACACGTTGGGTCTAACATAACCCTTATCAACCAATTCCTGTAACTGCACCTTCAGTTCCTTCAATTTCGCTGGCGCCATTCTATACGGAGCTTGTCGTGCCTGGAATTAAGTTAATGGTGATTCTACTTCCCTATCGGTGGCAAGCCTGACAGCTCTTTGGGAAAAACATCAATAAACTCCCGAACTACTGGTACGTCTTCAGGCTTCAACTTTTCATCCGAGGTGACCACTACATGAGCCAGATACGCTTCACATCCTTTTCCCATCAATTTTCTAGCCTTTACTGTTGAGATAAGGCTACCTAAAGTTAGCCCCTTACATCCCACAAGAATTACTTCCTGCTTCTCGAGTCTTCTGAAGGTCACTTCCCTTCAATAGCAATCAACAATAGTATGGTACTTACCCAAGAAGTCCATTCCCAAAATTGCGTTAAACTCTAGCAAGTCTAAGGGAATTAGACTAAGACTGAAATCCTGAACTTCGATCACTTACTACCACCACATCTCCCATAGAAGTAGAGATAAACAAGTCCCCTGACATACCCTCAAGCAACCTATCTAAATGCGATGCAAACAAGCTACATACAAAGGAATGTGTGTCACTAAGATCAATTAAAACATAAGCAAACTGATTACATAAGGTCACATAACCAGTCACTACATCTGGGGCTTCCGTGGCTTCTTGGTGCGTTACTGTGTACACACGCCATTGCTGCTGGGGTCATTCTGCCACACCCTTCAGCTTTGCACCACTTGTTCCCTCTCCCTTGTTTCCAGCACCCCTCGACTGGTTCACTGTCTGGGAGGTCATCTGTTGTACTAACTGGACCCTTCGGGCTAACTGGGGGCACTCTCTCTTAAAATGAACTGTTTGCTCGCACTGAAAGCAAACTCCACTTCCACTGTAGCATGCCCCGAAATGTTTCTTGCTACAGCTCTGGCATAAAGGTCTCTGGTCTATACTAGTGACTGGCTCGCCTGAACTTGCTCCACTAGGTCGACTAGTCACGCTAGCCGAGGATTGAGGTCTCCGCCTCTTAGATCTCTACCAATCCACGTTCCTAAACCTACTCATACCTAGCTGGCTTGAAGCTGGGGGTTGAAAGCCCCTGTCCCTAGGCCCCACAGACAACGCTTGGTCCTTCTATGCTTCCTCATCCTCCGCCAAACTCCGCTCCACCCGGATGGCGGTCTCCACTAGCTGGTTAAAATCCAACCAATTGGCGATAGAAGTCACTGGAGTCCTAATCTCTTTTCTCAAACCATTCTCAAACCTCTTGCATCGATCCTTCTCTTCTGCTATAATGGAAGAGCATACTGAGATAGTTTGGTAAATTTCTACTCATAATCGGCCACAGTCAGTGTTTCTTGCACCAACCTGAGGAACTCATCTCTTTTTGCATCTCGAAAAGAGCTAGGGTAATACTTGTCCTAAAAAACCTTCGTAAATTCAGGTCACAACAAAGCGCTTGAACTATTCCGCCTAGTGGATACTACCTTCCACCACTTTTCTACCCCTTTTTGCAATAGAAATATAGCCAACCCGAGCTTGGGGTCTTTCAGACAGTTCATCAAATTGAAGCACTTCTCTATTTGGTCTATCCATACCTCCGCTTCTACAGGGTCAGTAGTTCTCTCGAAGGCCGTAGCCTCAAGGGCTCAGAGCCTTTCAATGTCGTACTTCTTTTCTGGGTCAGTCTGTACCACAGTTACACTGGCCGCCAACCTTTGGACGATTTTGTCGAACACCCTGTCTTCTGGCTGAGGATCTACTCTTAATGGGGGAGTGCTCAACTCTCCCTCCAACATTGCCTCCTGATTTACAGGTTCTCGGGTCTTTCTCTTGCTCATTCCTGAGTTCCTCCCGACCTCAGGTTCACGGTCAATAGGGTTAGTGTTCCCACTCCGCCTGCCACCTCTTCTCGGTATCTTTACCTAATTGATAGTACACATATGAGGGACTTTAACCACTAGGACTTGGACGTATGCATGAACTCTCTCTCATTTCCAAAACCTTATGCTCTGATATGAACTTGTCATACCCCCTCCCAGTTTACCCTCTAAAACTGGAAGAGGATATAACAGTAGCAGTTACCGACTTAAGTGTCGGCACTTACTGCCTAACTTAAGTGAACTTGCTTAAACCTGAATATGCAACGACTTGATACAAGAACATCCATGCAATTAAATAGTGCAAGTCTTAATCACAATTCCAAAACAAATAAACATATGTCCAACGAAAATAAGATGACCAAAATAATGTGTGTCCCAAAATAGAATAAGTTTCACAAGTCCCCGACTCCTTTCCAAAAATGTGTATATCAAAACAAGTTTAACCTAAGCTTTTTCCCAAGTTCATCGAACTTTGGGTGGCAAGCTGTAGTAGATTTCAACAGCGAGCGAACTGACCGCTACCTGGAAAAGGGAAAACATTTGAAAACGGTGAGCTGGTTGCCCAGTGAGTGACACATAGAAATACATTTCTTCTCAAACCATTCATATGCTTTAATGTAAAATAAATAACATGCTGGAAAATAACCTCAAGCAACTTGCATAGTATCATACATTAATCATAGCGTTATAATCAATCATGCTAGCAAACCTTAGTGTAGAATGAGCATTCATAGCTCAATTTCCCAACGTCCATTCAAGGCCGTGAGACCCATACTTCGATCCCTTAATGAAGAATGTGGCCAGAAGACCCATACTTCGATCTCTCATAAAGGATTACCTATGTGCACATGAAGTATACTAAGTACCGTCAACACCTTAGGTACTTCCTCAGACACCTTCTATACATTTGGTACGCGGTACATAAGAAACATAACGTCCATGGGAAATTCTAGCAGCATTATTAATCACATGCATGCTGCACCATTAATAACATGTAGTTGCATTTCTTTTCATACATTCTTAACATATGCTAGGATTAACAAAACTCATTTAAATTACAAATATCACTTTAGTTGCTTAGAAAATCGTGAACATTACCATGAAATTCATTTGAACTGTATGTCCCTTTTGTGGACATATTTGAAAACATTTAGTCACTCACAAATCCTTGGGCTTGGTTTTTCCTAAGCTTTGTAAGCCTCTCCAATGGAAGTAGTTCCTACACATAAAAGAATAAGAGTTTAGTTGCTACTTGGCCTCCCTTTTGAGACTACTCTTTTAACTAAGCTCATACTTGGAATTGGATTGCCCATTCGTCCAACATTTTCAAGATTTAAATTCTAACGTAAATAACTTGAAAACTAGAACCCATTTCATGAAAGTTCCTTCTCCAAACATGTTCATAATTTCGTTGCCAATGTTACCTCAAAGTTTCAGTATGAAACTTTTTGTGGTTTAACCTAGGCCATCGAGTCTTTCTCGATAGCCCTAACCACAACTTCCTGCTTGAGTAAAGATTCTAGGGTTAACTTCCCAAAATATATAACTCAAACCATAGACCTTTCCTTGACAAGGTTCTTTCTACAAACTTACTTGGAAAAGTGTCTACGAGAATACTTTAAAGTTTCAGCTTGAAAATTCAAGTGGTTCGGTCTAGATTTATGCTTTTTCTTTAAGTGCACAGAAATGCCCAAAAATGAACCTTCGACTCTTCCTTCCTTCTCCAGCCTTCTTTTCAGTGAGATCTCCCTTCCAAAGCTCGATTCCAGTAACTAGACTTGAAGATCTTTCCAATGGTATCAAGTTTTCCTGGTTTGCCCGAGTAAAACGTCCAAAACAAGCCCTTGAAGTTCTCTTCCTTTTTATACTACCATCCAGCCCTTCACCTGAAATCTCCTTAAGCCACCTCACCCATTAATGGAGATCAAGGGTCGAGATTAAGCCATCTATCTAGATAACTAAAACAGAAGTCTAAAACTGAGTGTTTAAATCTGAGTGTTTCGAGCAACTTATTTCTCGCTGGGGAAACTCGATGGGGAGACATTCTTACTCGACAGAAAATTCCAAGACTCTCTGTCAAATACTCGATGGGAGGACTCGCTACTCGATAGTGTACTCAATGCTGGGAGCTCACTCGACATGCCCCCTTATTCGACGCTCGAACTCGGCACACGAGCCTTCCTCTCTCAACCTCAACACTCTCCTCCTTCCTCGCCCACATATACTCGACACTCGACAGTATCTATGTGATGCTCGATGCTTCTCGATCACTTATACTCGACGCTTGTTTCCTTCCTCATTCACTTATACTCAATGCTCGGCAGCATCTACTTGATGCTCACCTAGTGCTTACTCGATGTTCCAGCATCCTTCAGTATGATCAACACTTAGTCAAAATTCCCTTATCAAGCCAGGATGATGTGAACGAGAGCTAAGCTTCCTTAACCATTTTCTCCTGTTTCAAACTCATATTTTACTTCGGGATGTACAAATCCAATCTAACTTAGATACTTAACCCAAAATTTTGCTTAACTTAACAATAAACATAGATAAAAAAGGGAAAAGTAAGGTGCGAGTCTTACAACCTACCTCCCTTAAAAGAAATTTTGTCCCCAAAATTTACCTATATAAGTCAGTGGAAGAGTTGAGGATACTTCTTCTTTACTTGCTCCACGAACTCCCACGTTGCCTCTTCAACTCCATGGTTGTTCCACAATACCTTCACTAAAGGTATAGTTTTGTTCCTAAGCACCTGTTCTTTCCTGTCTAAGATCTGAACTAGATCTTCGTCATACGACATATTTTCCTTGAGATGAATCGGTTGATCCACCAGTATATGCGTAAGGTCAGGTATATACTTCCACAACATCGAGACATGGAACACATTACGAATACGTGTTAGCTCCGAAGGTAACTATAACTTATATGCTGTCGGGCACACTCGTTCTATAATCTCATAAGGTTCAATGTAGCGTGGACTCAACTTCCTCTTTTTTCCAAACCTGAGTATTCCTTTCCATGGCGATAAATGAACGAATATTTGGTCTCCCACCTCAAATTCTAGATCTCTCCTTCGCTTATCAGTGTAACTTTTCTGCCTGTCTTGCGCTGTTTTCAAATTTTCCCTGATAAGCTTCACAGTATCAGCCGTTTGTTGCACTAATTTTGGACCCAACAATTTTTAGTCTCCAACTTCATTCCAACATACTAGGGTTCTGCATGGTCTACAATACAATGCTTCATACGGGGCCATGCCTATGCTCGAGTGATAACTGTTATTATACGCAAACTCAACCAATGGCAGTTGTGCGTCCCAACTTTCTTTAAACTACAAGACACATGTTCTCAGCATGTCCTCCAGTGTCTGTATTGTCTGCTCGGATTGACTATTTGTCTGCGGATGAAAAACAATACTAAAATGTAGCTTGGTACCTAAGGCATTCTACAAACTAGGACAGAAAATCAAGGTAAACCTAAGATCCCGATCTGGTACTATCGAATTGGAGCTCCGAATTGGCTAACTATCTTGTCCACGTATATCTTAGCCAACCAGTCTAGGGTAAAGGTAACTCTCACTAGCAGAAATTTGGCCTTCTTGGTTAGCCTGTCAACTATCAACCAAATTCGATCATACCCCGAGGGCGTACTAGGAAATCCAAACAAGAAATCCATCGTGACATGGTCCCACTTCCATTCTGGCATCGGGAGTAGGTTGAGTAATCCTGTAGGTCTCTGCCTCTTGGGTTTAACATGTTGACAAATTAGGCATCAGTCTACAAATTCAGCTATTTCTTTCTTCATTCCATGCCACCAACATGATCTCCTCATGGTTCTGTACATTTTGGTGCATCCTGGATGCATGGCGTAAGTCGAACTGTATGCCTCCTCTAAAATTGCCTGCTTAACTTGCCACACGTTCGGTACGCATAATCTACCTTCCTTCGATAAGGCACCATCTACCCCTACTTGGAAATCCATTCTCAGTCCCTTACTTGCCTCCTTTCCCATCTTTTGGAGGTTAAGATCCTTCAACGGTTCACGTACGATTTCATCCACTAGGATGGGTCATAAATGGAATGAGGTCCAACAATCCACCTATCTGCTCCACTACTAAAATCACTCAGGAATTCCTGAATTCGTGGATCAATATCCCCCTTATTGAACAAACAATAGCTTTAGACCGATTCAACTTCCTACTTAAGGCATCAACCACTATATTGGCCTTACCAGAGTGATACTCAATCGAACAGTCATAGTCTTTAATCAGCTCGATCCATCTTTTTTGCCTCAAATTTAGTTCTTTCTACTCAAATATGTACTTTAAGCTCTTGTGATCCGTGAAAATACGACAATGCTCCCCAAACATATAATGTCTCCAAAGCTTTAGGGCTAACACAATTGTTGATAATTCCAAGTCATAAGTGGGATAGTTACCCTCATGCTTCTTTCTGCTCAAATATGTACTTTTAGATATCATGAAGTTCTCTTCCTTTTTATAATACTATCCAACTCTTCACATGAAATCTCCTTAAGCCACCTCACCCATTAATGGAGATCAAGGGTCGAGATTAAGCCATCTGTCCAGATAATTAAAAGAGAAGTCTAAAACTAAGCATTTAAATTTGAGTGTTTCGAGCAACTTAATTCTAGTTGGGTAAACTCGATGGGGAGACATCCTTACTCGACAGATAGTTCCAGGACTCTCTGTCAAATATTTGATGGGAGGACTCGCTACTCGATGGGGAACTCGACATTGGGAGCTTGCTCAACATGCACCCTTACTTGACAGTTGAACTCGACATGCGAGCCTTCCTCGCTCACCCTCGACACTCGCCTCCTTCCTCATTCACATATACTCGACACTCGACAGCATCTACTCAATGCTCGACCCTCTCGATCACTTATACTCGACACTTTCCTCATTCTTTGCTCACTTATACTCGATGCTCGCCTGGCACTTACTCGATGTTCCAACATCCTTCAATACGATCAACACTTAGCCAAAATTCCCTTGTCAAGCCAAGATGATGTGAACGAGAGCTAAGCTTCCTTACTTATCCATTTTCTCCAGTTTCAAACTCATCTTTTACTTTGGGATGTACAAATCCAATCTAACTTAGATACTTAACCCAACATTTTGCTTAACTTAACAGTAAACATAGTTAAAAAGGGAAAAGTAAGGTGCAGGTCTTACAATGATACTTCATTTTTCATATCACATTTCTCCCTAAAATTTCGCATCGTCAGACCTATACTTGGCCTCAAGGCACCTTTGCTTGTGTCCCCCTAAGGGTAGTGTTTGCATAGGTCAATAACAAGGTGAATGAAGAGAGTGTTTATAGTAAGTGGGAGCACGACGTGTGTCAACACATCCCACAATCTCTCCCATTATTTTGTATTAAACTTCCATGCTCGGCCTCAAGACACCTTTGTTTGTATCCCCCTACGAATGACGTTTGCATGAAATTTTACTCAAACTCTAAAAATAGATAGGATTACTTTAGTTTTTGCCTCAATCAGATTTTTTCTACAATTGGCTCATTGGGGCGGAACTTTAGAGGCTAAAAAAAGGGGTTACACTTAAAAGAAAATGTTAAGCAAGTTAACAATTTCTGACCAAATGATGGTGACTAATAATTGTAATTATTGGTTGAGATAGTCTCAATTCAATAAAGGGGTAACTGATCACCCTACAGTGGCTTTTACCCTATCACATTGCAGCATCATTGCAAAATAGATGTCACTTAAGGTACATTACTTTATTTTGCTAAATTGATTGGTTGTTTAAATTGGGTAATGCATGCATATTTTGTTGGAGTTTCAAACATGCAAGCGGAAGCAATTTGGATCTAAAGCACTCTAATTTCATTAATTTAAGGATTAAGCATGCTTATTTAAAACTGTAAAACTAGAGTTTTAAGGGAAAACCTTGATGTAGCTCAAAATTGAAGTTGTCCTTTGGTTGCTTCTGATCACAAACATTTCGTGGACCACCACTAAAGTCTTCCCCACTACTTTCTAGCCCTAGAACAGATTGTGCAATCCGAATTTGTGATAAATTTTGAGGGAAAAAGCAAGTTTGAGAGAGTTGGTTTTGAGAGGGAAGAACGAGCTTCATAAGCATTCAAGAATGCAGAAATATCAACTATTATTTTTCTATTTCAAAAAGAAAACAACAAGATTGAATTCATCTCCCATTGACAACAAATTAGGCACTAATATAATGATTTGAGGTGTTGATGAAAGGCAAAAAAATGGAAAAAATCCACTATCTTGAAATTAATCTATTTTTCATTTCTAAAATTAAAAATTTAAAATGAATTTTTATAAAATTAATTTAACTAATTAATTTTAAAACAAATTTTAAATAAAGTAATTCTAATAATTAATTTTAAATAATTAATTAAATAATTTAATTAATAATAATTTAATATCAAATATTAAATTATAAAATTGATTTTAATTAATTAAATAATTTAATTAATAACATTAATTTAATATCAAATATTAAATTAATAATTAACACTAATCCCAATCATGAATGCTTATTCATGTGATCAATATTTGAATCATATTTCAATATATTCAACTCTCCAATTGAACAATTCAAATTCTCTCATCACACTTTCCTAAGGTTTAGTCGGGTTTGAGCTAGCAGGAGGATCTAATGGACCTATAGATCATGAGCTCCAACGATCTGAGATTAACTAGCTAAACTTTTTAACCTAGCTAATCAACATTCGTTAACTACCGGGACACTCCATTATAGCGTAGTAGCTGCACTCTCCTTACTGTAGATATATTTATGTCCACTCGATATAACCATGTTAGTAAGTCGATCCTTCACAGGTTGCTCGTAATTACAGTTGGGTCAAAATTACCGTTTTACCTCTATAATTACATCTTGATCCTTAAGTTTCACTAATCTCTAATAAACATTTGGTTTGTGATCGAACCAACAAATCAAGTCTCTCTCGGGCCAATGAGAAGGTGGGGCCTATTGTTTAAGACCCGGAGTCAACACTTAAGAGAACAACTTATCTACTATCCCTAGAATCAAGTAGGAGTGAATTCCATCTTGCAGAACTATGTCCCCAGCTATCTACGCAATCTTATCCCTAAAATAGAGGGCTTATTGAGTCGACGAACTTGGGCCACTCTCATCCATGCAAATCAAAGAATAATCCCATATAAACAGGAGTTCATAGTTAGCTTAGGATTAAGATCGAGTTACCTAGGTCATCGTATTGAAATAGTCAGTCTTAACAGCAAATGGCATTATAAAGTAAAAATGACTATTTCGAGGTTCTGTCTTATGCAAACTCATTATATAGGATGCCCCCACTCGCATGTCTTCATATGAACAATTTAAGATCACATCGTTTATATCGAATACAAAATGGGTTGCATCCAAAGTGTCCTCAAGATAACGTACCCAACCTAATCCTTATACCATAGACCATTTTTGCTATTACTCGAACTTGATCCACTTTTATGTCTCCTCATATAGTTCAAGTATTCATGTTATAGCCAAGGGCTCTTAGTTTATTGGATTTAGGGTTTTTAAGTGCAATTCACATATCCACTAACAAATTTAATAAATAAACCTCAATAACAACTTTATTGCAAAATAGAATATGTTTATTGTTTACAAACCACGAGTTTGAGGACATAAAACCCAACATAAATAATATATGTAAATTGTGTGTTTTCAGCAATTTCAAATATGATAACTGCTTCATTAGATTTGCTTATTGCCAAAAAATGTAACGGCGATAACTACACTACATGGAAAAATACTATCAATATTGTGCTTATAATCGATGACTTGCGATTCGTCCTCGTTGAGGAATGTCTCAAGTCCCACCTGCTAATGCCACCTGAAATGCTTCGGAGGCGTGTGAGTGATGGGTTAGGGCAAATGAAGGCCCGAATGTATATCTTGGCAAGCTTATCTGAAGTCTTAGCCAATAAGCATGAGCCCATGCTCACTGCCGATGAGATAATGGAGTCCTGAAGGAAATGTTTTGACAACCATCCACTCAGCTCAAGCACAACGCTCTCAAATACATCTTCAATGCTTATATACAAGAGAATGCCTCTTTTCATGAATATGTTTTGAACATAATGGTCTACTTTAATGTGGTAGAGATGAAAGGATCTGTCATTGATGAAGCCAGTCAGGTTAGCTTCATCCTGGAAAGTTTACCTGAAAGTTTCCTCCAGTTTCGTAGCAATGGTGTTATGAATAGAATTGACTACAACCTGATCACTTTGCTCAATAAGCTGTGGACTTATCAGTTCTTGAGGAACGTCAATGAACAGAAAAACAAGGGTGGGGAAATTGTTGCCTCGTCCTCCAAGAAGTTCTATAGAGGTTTAACCTCTGGAACTAATTTTGCACCTTCTTCTTCTAGCATCAAAAAATAGAAGAAGAAGAAGGAAGGTCAGGGGAAAGCTAACCCCACTGCTGCCCAAAAGGGCAAGAAAGCCAAGGTTGTAAAGGGAATCTATTTCCATTGCAACGAAGAAGGACATTAGAAGAGGATCTGTCCCAAATATTTGGCATAAAAGAAGAAGCTAAACAAGGTAAATGCGATTTACTCGTATTGGAAACCTGTTTAGTGGAGAATGGTGATTCGACTTGGATAATTGATTCAGGCGCCACTAACCATATTTGTTCTTTATTTTAAGGAATTTATTCCTAGAGGCAGCTAGAGACTGGTGAGATGACGATACATGTTAGAACTGGGCACGTCGTCTCAACTAAGGCAGTGGGAGGGCTCCGACTTTTTTTACATAAAATCATACCTCTTATTAGAAAACGTATATGTTGTTCCTGATTTAAAAAGGAACCTAATTTTTGTAAGGTGTTTATTAGAACAGAACTACACTATAAATTTTAATGTAAATAAAGCATTTATTTATAAAAATGGTGTTGAGATTTGTTCTGCAAAGTTGGAAGATAATCTTTATGTGCTAAGGCCTTAGCATCCAAGGACCTCTTAAATATTAAACTGTTTAAAACTATAGTAACTCAAAACAAAAGATAGAAAATTTCTCCTAAAGATAATATCCAACTTTGGCACTTAAGACTAGGTCACATAAATCTCAATAGGATTAAGAGATTAGTTAAGAATAGATTTCTAAGTGAGTTAGAAGAACTTCTTTACCTATACATGAGCATGCCTTGAAGGACAAATAACTAAAAAACCCTTTACTGGAAAAGGTCACAAAGCCAAAGAACCTTTAGAACTTGTAGATTCGAGCCTTTATGGTCCTATAAGTGTTAAAGCAAGATGAGGGTTAAATATCTCATCACCTTCACTGAGTATTATTCAAGGTATGGGTACGTTTACTTAATGCAACATAAGTTTGAAGCATAAGACTGAAGTTGAAAATGCATTAGGTAAGGCAATTTAAACACTTCGATCTGATCGAGGTGGAAAGTATATAGATTTGAGATTCCAAGACTATTTTATAGAACATGGAATTGTATCCCAACTCCCAGCACTTGGTACATCAACAAAAATAAAAAAGGAGACATTGAACCTTATTAGACATGGTTCAGTCTATGATGAGTTACACTTCCTTATCTGACTCGTTTTGGGCTTATGCAATATAGACTGTAACCTATATTTTGAATTGTGTTCCATCCAAGAGTATTTTGGAACACCTTTAGAGTTATGAAATGGCTGTAAAGGTAGTTTACACTATTTCAGGATCTAGGGTTGCCCATTACACGTGCTTGAGGCTAATCTTAAGAAATTGGAACCTCGTTCAAAATTGTGTCTATTTATAGGCTACTCTGAAGGAACAAGAGGTGGTTACTTCTATGATACTAAAGATAATAAAATGTTTGTATCGACAAATGCTACATTTTTAGAAGAGGAGCACACTAGGGAGCACAAACCACGCAGTAAGATAGTACTAAATGAACTTTCTAGCGAAACTACTAAACCTTCAATAAGGGTTGTTGAAGAGCCAAGTATACAAACAAAAGTTGTTGATATTGGTTCGTCTAATAGGTCACATCCACCTCAACCATTGAAGAAGCCTCGATGTAGTGGGAGGCTTGCGTGTTGGGAATGTCCTAAAACTCGCAATTCGTAAATATTGTTAACATATTTTGTTTTTCAATAAAAATATTATTGAGTATTTTATTTAATAAATTGTTTTCAATACTGCATTCTGTAAAATTCAGTAAATGAATCCATGGCTATAAATATGAATACTTTAACTTTATGTAGTGACATAAAAGAGGATCAAGTTTTAGCATATAGCTAAAATGATCTATAAGTATATGGATGAGATTGAATACCTCATCCTAGTAACACTATGGGATGCGGCCCAATTTGTATACTAATACAAATGATGTGATCCCAAAATCATTCATGTGGAGACATGTGACTAGGGGCATTCTATGCAATGAATTTGTATAAGACCAGACCTTAAAATAGTCATTTTTCTTTATAACGATCATTTACTATTAAAACTAACTATTTCAAACTCACTGACCTATGGTAACTCGATCTTAATCCTGAGCTAACTATGAACTTCTGTTTATCGGGATTATCCTTTGATCTGCATAAGTGAGAGTAGTCCAATAACACTGCTCAATAAGCCTTCCATTTTGGGGATAATACTAGATAGATAGCTGGGGACATAGTTTTGTAAGTAAGATGGAATTCACTCCTACTAGACTTAGGGTTAGCAGATAGGTTATTCTCTTAAGCGCACTGATTCCTGGTCTTGAACAATGGGGCCCCACCCTCTCATGATTGAGAGGGACATGGTTTATAAGTTAGACTATAAATCAAATTGTTCGATAGAGGATCAGCGTGAGCTTAAGGAGCAAGATGTATTTACAGGGGTAAAACGATAATTTTGACCTAGCTACAAGTAAGAACGATCTGTGAATGATCGACTTATTGATCATGGTTAAAATGGACAAAAATATATCTACAGTGAGAAGAGTGCAACTATCGAGCTATAGTGGTATGTCTCAATAGTTTATGAAAATTGATTAAATTCGGTCTAAAGAGTTTAGCCAATTAATCTCAAGTCGTTGGAACTCATAATCTATAGGTCCATAAGATCCCTCTACTAGCTCGTAAAATGATCTCCGATTAGTGAATTGAGCATATTTGAAATGTCCGAACCAAAATTAGAGTTTTGAATTTGAATTTAATTTGAGGTTTGGTTAATTAACAAAATTGGAGAGTTCAAAAATATTTAAATATTTGATGAGGTGAAATATAATATTTAATATTTGATATTAAATTTAATTAATTAAATTAGTTTAATTAATTATCCAATTTAATTCAATTTTGAAATTGGTATCCAAAATTGGCAATTTGATTAATTGGATTTTTTTTAAAATTCAATATTAATAAAACTTAATTTAGATTTTGATTTTTGAAAAATCAAAATTAAGTTTTAGAATTAATATGATTTTATAAAATAAAATTGGATTTAAATTTTAAAAACAAAAAGGAAAAAGAGAAGAGAAAGTGGGAAAATCCAAGCTCTCAAATTCCACCTCATGCCACTTCAATGGAAATTGAAGTGGCATCAGCCTTGCAAACTGAATTGCATGGTCTTCATCTATAAATTGAAGTATTGGACTTCAATTTGCCATCCATGCAAGTGAAGTGGTTCCTGAAATTCTGCATAAACTTTTCCTCTCCAAACCCTCATCCATCTCAACTGTATTGGCCTCAACTCAGTGTTTCCACCACACATTCCAAGCTTGAAAATAGTAAAGAAGGTTTCTATGGTGGTACAGTGCAAATTTGAAGTCTCAATTCGTGAAGTAAAGTTGTGTTTGAAGAGATTCATCAAAGGTTATAGTTCTTGAAACCTTTTCTCTGAAATTTTATTTCAATGTATGTTTTGAAACTCAAATTAAGTGTAATTATAGTGTTTACTGATTCTGATTTATTCTGTTACATGTTAGTTTACTCTATCAATTGGTATCAGAGCATGATTTAAGCACTTAATTAACGTTAATTTGAGTTTAGTGGGTGAAATTCTATAATTGCATGTTTGGTTGACTGATATAGTGAAAATTCAACTTTGGCATTAGATTTCTCTTTAATTATGAAGTTTAATTTGTAACTGGCACTTGTTTGGTGAGTTTATATGTGTGCTCTAGTGTCTGTAATTTTATTGGAGTCATTAGAGTTGAAATTAGGTTGTAATTAAAGATCAAAGCAAGCATGGTTGTGTTGCAGAAACCTAGAATCAAGCTTCTGCCTTGCAGCATCACGACGCTGCGAGGAGAGCATTGCAATGCTGTTCATCCCAGCTCAGAAAGGCGCATGTTCTAGCGCCGTTTTACACGGGAGGACGTTTGATTTGACCGGTTCGATCTTCATCCGGTCTGGTTTAGCAACATCTGGTCTCGTTTAGCCTCAATTGGAGCATTTGGAGGCCGGTTCGGGCAGTTCAAGTTCGATTTAGGTCGGGTCGAGCGATTCAGACCTCTTTTGAAGTTGTTTTTGGGTTGTTTTTGTAATAATTAGTTATTTTGCTTGTTTAGGATGCCAAAGTTGAACCATATTGGTGTTGTTTAAGTATTTTACGCATGTGATATATGTTATATTTAAATTAAACATGTTTGTGCATATAGTATGCCATATAGATGTAAAATCTCACCATAGGAAAGCATGTTGCATGCATAATATTATGTTTTAAGTTAGTTATAATATATAGTATGTGTGTCTAGAGTTTCTTAAAATTAATATAAGTGTTATGTTAATTTTGAATGCTTTTGATGTATGTTATGGATGGATAGCATGTCTATCTTTTATAAATTGTTATAAAATCACATTATACATTAAAATCCATAACAAATATTATCAGCATGCTCACCTGGGTTAACAACTTATTTTAATAGTTAAAATAGGTTGTTATCTTATAAAATACGGTTACAAACTCAATCAGTTCATAATCCTATCTAAGGCTGGAGGTATTTAAGTTGACGATTTATGTAACACCTCCTACCTCGGGATTATGGGCGAAATGTTGAGCATTGTTAACCGGTTTTATGAGCTTGTACGTGCGGTGTGAGGTTTAAAATTGGTTTAACACCTAGACATCATAGGTTTAAATCCAAATATAAATGTTACACTTGGATAAATCATATAGACTTAGGTTGTTTAAGATTAGTCGAATATACCTAGGTAAAAGAATACCCAAAAATTTATAACACTTCAGTGGGAGAATAACAATATATACGATTTATCATTTTTTTAGCCCTCACGTCTCCAAGAGTTCACACGTGAGATCCATGCTCGACTTCGTGTCACTTTTACTGCGACTGCTCCATTCGGAGAATGTTTGCATGGGTTGATAACAAGGTGAATGGGGGAAGTAGTTCATAGTAAGTGGGTGAAGGAAATGTGTCAACATATCCCACGGTCTTCTCCATTAGTTTGAACCGTGAGATTCCTATGTTACGCCTGCTATCGTTTTTAGGCAGCACTAACTAGTCGTTACCATGGTGATCCCTTCAGAGGGTTGTAACATAGGATTCAGAACAACTCAAACTTCATAAATTAATAGGGTTTTATAGTTTCGTCTTGAACATTATTTTCCAAGTCGGTGGCATGTTCATACCGTTCTATAAGATCTGAAAATGGCGGGCCACACGTACAAGAGTTACTAAATGTTAGTAAAGTTCTTGACCGAAAATGGTAAACAAAAAACTGTAGGAATAAGAGTTATTCTGGATATAGTATTTGGTCAAGATTGTCTTGCTTCAGTGAAGGAGTATTTGACTGCCTCTCGGTAGCATCTATTCAAACTCACTAAAGTATCGTTGCAAATAAAAAAAGAAATATGGGTACTTTATTGTTTTTGCTAAAATTGGATTTATATGCATAAGTTTAATAGAATTTGTTTATTTTTTCAGTAATGTCGAACTCGATTGTAAAACTTCTTACTTCCGACAAATTCAATGGAGAAGATTACTCTAACTGGAAATCGAATATAAACACAATTCTAGTAGTTGACGACCTGAGGTTTGTTTTAACAGAGGAATGTCCTCTTCCCGGTTCAAATTCTAAGCAAAATGTTTGGGAAGTTTATGATAGATGGGTAAGGGCTAATGAAAAGGCAAGAACCTACATCTTAGCAAGCATATCTGATGTGCTCAATAAGAAACATGAAGCCATGCCCATTGCTCGTGAAATCATGGCATCGTTGTAAGAGATGTTCGAGCAAACGTCATCTTCAGTACAATATAAGGCAATAAAATATGTTTATAACTCACGCATGAAAAATGGGACCAATGTTAGGGAGCAATGATGGTCCATTTTAATATTGTAGAAGTTCACGGCGCTATCATAGATGAGACTAGTCAAGTTAGTATGATCTTGGAGTCTCTTTCAAAGAGCTTCTTGACCTTCCAAACTAATGCTATAATGAATAAGATTAATTAAAACCTGACTAATCTATTGAATGAACTCCAGACTTACCAATCGATGATGAAATTAAAAGAAAGTAAAGCAAACGTTGTTTCACAATAAAAAATTCTGAAGGGATCATCTTTAGGAATGAAGCCTTCAGACAAAAAGAATTCTACTCCTTCCTCTTCTAGAGATAAAAGTATCCAAATGAAGAAGAAGGAAAAGGGAAAAAGAAATCTGCTGCTAAGAAAACCAAGACTCCTTAAGAAAAATGTTTTCATTGTGGATAAGACGGGCATTGAAAATGCAACTGCCCGAAATCTCTGGCAGATAAGAGAGCAGAAAAGGAAAAACAAGGTAAATCATATTTACTTGTAATTGAAACATGCTTATGTTGGATTTTATGTCCTAAAACTCGTAGTTTGTAAATTAATCAACATATTCTGTTTTTATTTTTCGATAAAATTGTTATTGAAATTGTAATCTTGAATCCAATAAACTAAGGTTCTGAGGCTATTTAATATAGTTTGAACTTTATGTAGTGACATAAATGTGGATCAAGTTTAAACATATAGCCAAAATGGTCTATAGTATATGAATAAGGTTGGGCGCCTTGTTCTGGGGACACTATGAATGTGGCCCACTTTATAGTTAGTACAAACGATGTGATCCTGAATCGTTCATATAGAGATATATGAGTAGGGGAATCCTATGCAATGAGTTTTCATAAGACTGAACCATGAAATAGTCACTTTTTACGTTCTAAATGTCGTTTTATGTATAAAACTGACTATTTTGTTAATTGATGACCTAAGTAACTTAATCTTAATCCTGAGCTAACTATGAACTTCTGTTCACTCGGAATTATCCTTAGATCTGCATAGGTGAGGGTAGCTCATTATCGCTGGCCCAATAAGCCTCCCATTTCAGGGGTAAGATCAGGTAGATAGCTGGGAACATAGGGTACAAGACGAAATTCATTCCTACCCGTTATAGGGATAGTAGATAGGTTGCTCCCTTTAGTACTGAATCCAGGTCTTGAACAAGGGGCCCCACCCTCTCCTTGGCCCGAGAGGGGTTTGGTTTATAGGTTGGACCTTAAACCAATTGTTCATTAGAGGATCGGTGGAACGAACAAGATGTAGTATTGGGGTAAAACGGTTTTTATGACCCAGCCGAGATTATGAACAACCTGCGAAGGATTAGCTTACTAATCATGGTTATATCAAATGGACACAAATATATCTATAGTGAGGGGAGTGCAACTACGGGACTATAGTGGAATGACCCATTAGTTAACGAATGTTGATTAAGTCCGTCTAAAGAGTTTAGCTAGCTAATCTCGGATCGTTGGAGTCCATGATCTATAGGTCCATTAGGTTCCCCTACTAGCTCATATGGAATAAACTTAGAACAGTATGATCGAATAATTCAAATTGTTCGAATTAGGTGAAGAGAGAGAAACTAACAAGTATATGTGATATAGTGGTCGGGTTTTTCAGTTTAGAGATATAGCTTTAATATTTAAATGTGATTTAAATATAAAGAATATGAATATGTTCACATTCGGAAGCTCGAAAATAATGTGGATTTAAATAAAAGATGTAAAAAGTCAAAGAGTTGACTTTTGACTTTAAAAAGTCAAACTTTGACCAACCGTATATTCAAATGTGATTTAAATTTCGAGAAAATGAATGTGGATTCATGCTCGGGAGGTCAAAATTAGTCAACACGGAAAAAATCTTAAAAAGTCAAAATGTTGACTTTTTGGTCAAAGTTTGACTTTGACAAAATGACTATTTTGCTCTTTGACTAAAGTTAGTGGGAAAATCCAAACTTTTATTGGATAATTCTACTAACAAAATAGTGGGTTAGGTGTTGGTTTATAGTGGAGACATTAAGCCCACTTAGATAGTGGATTCTAGGTGTTGCGTTTTTATGGATTTGTTTTATGCAATTGTTGCATGGTTTTTTTCTATAAATTGGGCTTTCAATTATGGATGAAAAACTTTTGCCCATTTTCGCCAAAATAGTTTTCAAAATTTAGGCTGGAATAAACTCTTTTCTTTGAGTGAAGTTTAAAAAAAAAGAAAAGAAAAGAAAACCCAAACCAAAACAAAATCCATTTCTTTTTCTATCTCTTTCTCTCTCTCGGTTTCTTCATCCACCGGGTCCCACAATCCGGTTCTGAGTCCAGAGGATAGTAGGTCAACTCTAGTGATGGTCTGAAAGAGTTCAGGTCGAGATTCAGCGAGGAAAAGCGGTTTTTGGGAGCTTCAAAGGTAATTTTTAATTTACTGTTTTTCCTTCAATTGCATGTGTTTTTTTCCTTTAAATTAAAAGAAATTAGAGTGCAGTTAGATCCTTTTTCCATTGCGTATGTCTCGTGTTCCATCAGCTTAGTGGAAAGTTCTCACTTAACCTGGATATTAGATTCAAGCACCGCTAACTATGTTTGCACTTTTCTACAGGAAGCTAGTTCTTAGACTCAACTCTCAGAAAATGAAATGACTTTAAAAGTAGGAACAGGAGAAGCCATTTTAGTTAAAGCAGTGGGAGACATCAAGTTATATTTTGGAGAATTTTTCATTTTGTTAAAAAAGGTATATTATGTATTCAAAATGAAATGAAATTTGATCTTCATATCTTGTCTACTAGAAAATATATATAAAGTATCTTTTCAAATCAATGAAGTGTTTGTTTTTTCAAGAGGTGTTCATATTTGTTCTGCTAGACTTGAAAATAACTAGTATGTATTAAAATCAACTGATGCAAAAGCCATTTTAAACATAGAGATGTTTAAAATGACAGAAATTCAAAATAAAAGACGAAAAATTTCTCCTAACGCCTATCGTTGGCACCTTAGACTTAGTCACATAAATCTCAACAGGATTGAGAGATTGGTAAAAAATGCTCATCTAAATCAGTTAGAAGACAGTTGTGTGAATCTTTTCTCAAAGGAAAAATGATTAAAAGATCTTTTACTAGAAAAAGTCTCCATGCCAAACAACCGGTAGAACTTATACATTCAAAACTTTGTGATTTGATGAATGTCAAAACTCAAAGAGGATATGAATATTTCATCAATTTTTTTGATGACTATTCAATATATGGCTATATTTACTTAATGAATCACAAATCTGAAAACTCTCGAAAAGTTCAGAGAATTTAAGACAGAAGTTGAAAACTTATTAGGAAAAAGAATTAAAACATTTCGATCAGATCGAGGTGGTGAGTATATGGATTTACAATTCCAAAACTATTTAGTAGATCATAGAATTCAATCCCAACTCACAGTACCTGGAACACCATAGCAAAATGGTGTTGCAGAAAGAAGAAATCAAACATTGTTAGACATGGTTCATTCGATGATGAGTTATGCTCAGTTATCTCAGTCCTTTTGAGAGTATGCTATACAAACTGCTGTATATATTCTGAATATGGTTCCCTTAAAAAGTGTTTCAGAAACACCGCATGAGTTATAGAAAGGACATAAAAGTAGTTTACGTCACTTCAGAATATGAGGATGCTCGGCACACATGTTGGTGCAAAACCCTAAGAAATTGGAACGACATTCAAAATTATGTCTATTTGTAGGATACCCTAATAAAAAAGGTGGATTGTTCTTTGATCCCCAAGAAGATAAATTATTTGTATAAAAAAATGCTACATTCTTGGAAGAAGATCATATTGGAGATCATCAACCTCGCAGTAAACTAATATTGAATGAAATTACCAAAGATATTACAGAAAAATCAACAAAAGTTGTTGATCAAACTAGTCCATCAACAACGCCTGTTGCCCCATCACATCCTTTTCAAGAGTTGAGAATGCCTCGACATAGTGGGAGGGTTGTTCATCAGCCTGAACGCTACATGAGTTTAACAGAAACTCAGGACATCATACTTGATGATGGCCTAGAGGATCCATTGACCTTTAAATAGGCAACGGATGATGTTGATAGGGAACAATGGATAAAATCCATGTGTAGGATTGTATCAACAGTAGCAGAAGCACAAGGATCATCTAAGCACTCAAATTCACTAATTTTGGGAAAATATAAAGCATGCTTCTCCAAATCTTGTTGTAAACCACCTCAAAATCCTCCCCACTATCTCTTGGTGCTCTAGATTGAGTTGTGGGACTCAAAACAAGCTTGACTCAAGGGTAGAAGAAGAAATTCTTTTTCAAACCAAAATTTCTCTCAAAATCTCTATCGATTGCATGTCCGATTTTCACTTCAATCTATTCATTATATTGTAGATCAACATATAAAGAAAAGAGTTGCATGAGTTGCAGCTGGAGAAGACAAGGCAATGATAATGTCATTTGAGTGACCTACTTGATGATGAAAAATCTGTTTTTCCATTTTATGTGTTTTGTTTGTTTTACTTTTTTCAATTTTATCATAAAATCAAAATTTTGATTTAAAAATCTATTTGATTTTTAAGATGAAAATTTTTAATTAATTTCATAAATTATTTATTAAATAAAACTTAAGTAATTTAATATCAAATATTAAATTAATTTTAACACATATCTATATTTATATATTTAAATATATATAAATTCTCCTATTCCGTTTAATTCTCAAATTACACATGTAATTATATTTCATATAATTACTAATTCCTTTAATTCTAATTTGAATGTTTCAAATTCACTTATCAGTTATTCTAGAGCTAGTCCGTAACGAGCTAGTAAGGGGACCTCACGGTACTACAGATAATGGGTTCCAACGATCCGAGATTAATTGGCCAAGCTCATTATACCAAATTAATCCACATTCGTTAACTAATGGGTCACTCCACTAAAGCCCATAGTTACACTCCCCTCACTGTAGATATATTATGTCCACATGATTTAACCATAATCAGCAAGTCGACCCTTCATAGGTTGTTCGTAATAACGGCTGGGTCAAAGTTTTTAGGACCAAGTCGACCCCTCACTACCAAATTAATCCACAATCGCAACAAGTATATCAATAATAGAAAATGTTTATTATTTTACAAACTACAAGTTTTTAGGACATAAAACCCAACAATACTCCCACTTGGACTAAAATTCCAGTGGATCAATAAATGCAAATATATATAATGTTGAGTTTGTATGGAGAGAATAAAACGTATAAATACAATAAACTAGGGCATTACAATATCCATAAATTCTCCCACTTGCCCTAGTGATACAAAACTCGTAGACCTAGTTCTACTAGGTGACCCTCGAACACTTTAGCCGAGAGAGCCTTTGTAAATAGATCAGTTAAGTTGTCTTGGGAAGCAATCTGAGTGACGATATCGTCTCCTCTGTGTATAATCTCCCTGATGATATGGTATTTCCGTTCAATATGCTTTCCCCTTTTATGGCTTCGTGGTTCCTTTGAATTTGCAACTGCTCCACTGTTGTCATAATAGACAGTGACAGGCAGGTGCATTTTAGGAACTACTTTCAGATCTGTCAAGAACTTTCTAATCCATACTGCTTCTTTTGCTGCTTCACTTGTAGCAACATACTCAGCTTCCATTGTGGAGTCTGCAATACAACTCTGCTTAATACTTCTCCATACAACTGCTCCTCCATTAAGAGTGAATACTGACCTTGAAGTTGATTTCCTCGAATCAATACCGGTCTGAAAGTAAGAATCAGTGTATCCAATAAGGATCAGATCCTTAGGACCATACACGAGAATATAATCTCTCATTCTCCTAAGATACTTTAGAATGTTTTTAACAGCAATCCAATGGTCATGACCAGGATTAGACTGAAATCTGCTGACAATTCCTACGGCATAGCATATATCGGGACGAGTACACAGCATTGCATACATCAAACTCCCAACTGCAGATGCATATGGAATTTGATTCATCTCCTCAACCTCTTGAGGTATCTTAGGACTCTATTCCTTAGACAGGTGAATTCCATGCCTAAAAGGTAAAAATCCTTTCTTGGAATTTTGCATTTTATACTTAGACAACATCTTGTCTATATAAAATGCTTGAGATAATGCTAATGTTCTGTTCTTGCGATTCCGAACTATTTGGATTCCAAGAACATAGTGTGCTTCTCCCAAATCTTTCATTTGGAATTGTAAAGCCAACCATCTCTTAATGTCAACTAGATATTCTACCTCATTCCCAATGAGTAGAATATCTTAACATACAACACCAGAAAAGCGACAGTTTTGTTGACGATTTTCTTATATACACAGGGTTCATCAACATTTTGTTCAAAGCTATAAGATTTGATCGCAGCGTCAAATCTCATATTCCAGGATCTAGAAGCTTGTTTCAATCCATATACACAGGGTAAACGATCGCGTAGTGCTATCGCTTAGAAACTCAATGCATCATTTAGCTCCCGATCAAAGGTAAACGATCATGATAAGTGATTGCTCAGGGCTATTGTATAGCTCTTCATCGCATCGCTTAGCTCCCACCTGAAGTTACACGATCGTGTAGTTCCATCGCATAGCAATACAATGCATCGCTTAGCTCCAACAGGTAGACGACCGTCTCACGCTCAATACCTCAACGATCAACGCCCAAAGCTACACGATCACTTAGCTTTTCTTCACATCGTCTAACGCATGAAGCTAAACGACCGTTTAGCTACTGAAGCTCAACGACGATAAGAACGAAGGCTGATTTTCTGGAATTGCAACTCGGCCTCTTCGCTTGTTTCTTCGATTTATAGCTTAATTTCAACTCTAATAACTCTAAATAAGTTACAGACTCTTGGGAACACATTAAAGCTCATCAAGCAAGAGCCAATTACAAATTTAAATGAGAAATTAAAGAGAATTAAACAGCCAAATCTCATAAAACCATATCGGTGCACCAGTTTCATATTTCTCATATAAAACACCCACCAAATCAAAATTAAACCGAATTGAATGCTTATTTGATGCTCTAATACCAATTGTAGGATTGTATCAACAGTGGCGGAAGCATAAGGATCATCATCTAAGCACTCAAATTCACTAATTTTAGCAAAATATAAAGCATGCTTTTGCATAAACAAGTGAGTTTCAAGACATACCTCTTGTAGAACTTCTTCAAGGCTCCTTCACCAGCTGCTATCTTCTCCAAATCTTGTTGTAGACCACCTCAAGATCTTCTCCACTATTCTTTTGCTCTATATTGAGTTGTAGGACTCAAAACAAGCTTAAATCAAGGGTAGAAGAAGAAATGCTCACTGCAGAAAATCTGCTGAAGAACTCTTTCTTCAAACCAAATTTTCTCTCAAAATCTCTATCGATTGCATGTCGATTTTCACTCCAATTTCTTCATTATATTGCAAACCAATATGCAAAGAAAAGTGTTGCATGAGTTGCAGCTCATGCTTGGAGAAGACAAGGCAATGATAATACCATTTGAATGAGCTACTTGGTGATGGTTAATGGAAAAACCTATTTTTCCATTTTATGTGTTTTGTTTGTTTTACTTTTTTCAATTTTATCATAAAATACAAAATTTGATTTAAAAAATCTATTTGATTTTAAAAATGAAAAAATTTAATTAATTTCATAAATTAATTATTAAATAAAACTTAATTAATTTAATATCAAATATTAAATAATTTTAACACATATCCATCTTTATATATTTAAATATATTTAAATATATATAAATTCTTTTTCTATTCTGTCTAATTCTCAAATTAAACATGTAATTATATCTCATATAATTACTAATTTCCTTAATTCTAATTTGAACGCTTCATATTAACTTATCACGCTATTCTAGAGCAAGTCCATTACGAGCTAGTAGGGGACCTCACGGATCTACAGATCATGGGCTCCAACGATCCGAGATTAATTGGTTAAACTCACTAGACCAAATTAATCCCCATTCGTTAACTAATGGGTCACTCCATTAAAGCCCATAGTTTCACTCCCCTCACTGTAGATATATTATGTCCACATGATTTAACCATAATCAGCAAGTCAACCCTTCACAGGTTGTTCGTAATAATGGTTGGGTCAAATATCTGTTTTACCCCCGAGATTACATCTTATTCCTCAAGTCCCTACTGATCCTCTAATAAACAACTTGTTTATGATCCAATCACTAAACTAAACTCTCTCAGCCTAGTGAGAGGGTGGGCCATTTGTTCAAGACCTGGATTCAGTACTTGTGAGAACAACCTTTCTTCTATCCCTAAATTGGGTAGGCATGAACTCCATCTTGCAGTCTATGTCCCCAGCTATCTATCTGGTCTTAACCCTGAAATGGGAGTCTTATTGAGCCAGCGTTGTTGAGCCAACCCTCAACTATGCAAATCTAAGGGAAATCCCGAATAAATAGAAGTTCATAGTTAGGTCAGGATTAAGATCGAGTTACCTAGGTCATCTAGGTGAAATAGTCAGTCTTAAACAGTAAACAACATTATAAAGTAAGAGTGACTTATTTCTTGGTCCTAATCTTATGCAAACTCATTGCATAGGACGCCCCCACTTCTCATGTTGTAACATGTACGAATTAGGATCACATTGTATGTAGCACTTTACAACTCTTTGTAACAACTACAGAGTAGGCCGCATCCAATGGTGTTACCAGAATAAGGTACCCAACCTTATTCATGTACCATAGATCATTTTGACTATTTACTTGAACCTGATCCACTCTTATGTCTCCACATAAAGTTCATGTACTCATACAATAGTCATGGGTCTTAGTTTATTGGATTTAGGCTTTCATATAATTTATGAGATCAATAACAAATATATTGATAATAGAAAATGTTTATTATTTTACAAACTGCGAGTTTTTAGGACATAAAATCTAACACCATGGACATGGAAATGGAGTCAATGTACTTCAATTCTGTCTGGGAACTTGTAGATTAACCACATGGGTTAAACTTATAGGTTGTAAATGGATCTACAAGAGAAAGCGATATCAAATTGGCAAGGTGCAAACCTATAAAGCCAGACTCGTGGAAAAAGGTTTTACCTAAAGAAAGGGGATGGAAAATGAAGAAACATTCTTTCCTGTTGCCATGATTATATCAATAAGAATACTTTTATCCATTGCCACATATTATGACTATGAAATATGGTAAATAGATGTCAAGACAGCCTTCTTGAATGGCTATCTTGATGAAAGTATTTACATGTCTCAACCAGAAGGGTTCATTTAACAGGGTCAAGAACAAAAGGTTTGTAAGCTTAAAAGATCCATTTATGAGTTAAAACAAGCTTCTAGATCTTGGAATATAAGATTTGACACTGCGATCAAGTATTATGGCTTTGAACAAAATGTTAACAAACCTTGTGTATACAAGAAAATAGTCAACAAAACTGTAGCTTTCCTGGTCCTTTATGTTGATGATATCTTACTCATTCGGAATGAGACAAGTTTCCTTGCTGACGTAAAGAGATGGTTAGCATCACAATTCCAAATGAAAAATTTGGGAGATGCACAGTACATTCTTGGTATCCAAATAGATCGAAATCGCAAGAACCGAACACTGGCCTTATCTTAAGCATCTTATATTGACAAAATGTTGTCAAAGTATAATACGCAAAAATTCTAAAAGGGCACGTTACCTTTTAGACATGGAATTCATTTGTCAAAGGAATGGTGTCCTAAGATGCCTCAAGAAGTTGAGGAAATGAAAAGAATTCCATATGCTTCAGTAGTTGAGAGTCTAATGTATGTTATGTTGTGTACATGTCCTGACATATCTTTCGTAGTAGGAATCGTCAGTAGGTTCCAATCTAACCCTGGATACAGTCATTGGACTACGGTCAAGAACATCCTCAAGTATCTTTGGAGAAAGATGGACTATATGCTTGTGTATGAGCATAAAGATTTGATCCTTATAGGATACATTGATTCTGATTTTCAGATTGATGTACATTCTAGGAAATCTACTTCAGGATAAGTTTTTACTCTTAACGGAGGAGCTATAGTCTAGAGAAGCATCAAATAGAGTTGTATAGCTGACTCCACAATGGAAACAGTGTCGAGGTTGATGCCCTAAATCTCGTAGGGTCCTATAGTTTGTAAATTTTTTGTACAAACTCATTGTTTATTTAATAAAATATATGATATTTTATTCCATAATTGTTGCATTAATCACAAACCAATAAACTAACATCTAGGATTATCTTGTAGCTTAAACATGTATGCAGAGACATACGGGTGGATCATCTTTAAATGATAACATAAATGGTCTGTAGTAGATGGATTAGGCTGGATACCTTATCTTAGTGATACTATAAGTATGGCCAACTTTGTAGATGTCACAATTGTTGTAAAGTGCTACAAATGATATGATCCTGATCATGTGTAGACATGTGAGAGGGGATATTCTATACAAAGGAGTTTGTATAAGACCGGACCATGAAATGTTTAGTCTCGTTATATACCACCGTTCATAATGGAGATTTACATTTCACCAGGATGACCATAGGTAATATGACCTGAATCTTAAGTGAGTTGTGAACTCCTACCTATGAGGGCGATCTTTGATTTGTATGGGTGAGAGTGGCCAGATTGCCGATTCAATAAGCTTACCATTTCGGGGATTCGTCTGATTAAGGAGCTGGGGGAACATAGCTACACAAGAAAGAATTCACTCTTTTCCCGAGGTCAAGGTAAGTAGAATAAATTTCTCCCTTAAGGACTGATTCTGGGGCTTGAACAATGTCGCACGACACCCTCTTCTGGCCCCAGGGGGTTTTAGTCATAATTGGACTATGATCTATTGTTCATTAGAGAGATCAGTGGTATTAAGAAGATAAATGTAACTATAGGGGCAAAACGGTAATTTTGACCTAACTGTACTTACGAGCAATTTTGGAAGGGTCATCGTATTGTTGATTGGTTATATCCAATGGACACTGAAATATATTTGTAGTGCAAAAAGTGCAGTTGTTGGTCTTTAGTGGAGTACCCGCAATTAACGGATGGTGAATAATTTAATTAAAGAGTTTAATTAATTATTCATGAACTGTTGGAGCTTCAAACTACAGGTCCATGAGGTCCCTCAGTAACTCAACGGTATTTAAATGAGCATCAAGTATTTGGATTAATTTGAATTGTTCAAATTAATTGGGGGAATTAATTATATGTTGTACTTAAGTTTATTTAATTATATATAATATAATTATTATAATGTATTCGATACATTATATTATAAAGTATTTATTTTAATAGGAATTAATAGTTTGAATATGATTCAAATGTTAACTATATGAATTAGATTTATATAGTTAAAATTTAATGTAAATTTGATTTATATTAAATGTCATTAGTGAGAGAAAAGAAACTATAGGTTATATATTGTATATGATACAATATTTAAACTATATGTTATATGTTGTATATGATATAACATATGATTACATGAATATATAATAAATTGTTATTATATATTTATGAGTTTAATTATGAATTAAATTAATTATTAATTATTAATTATTTTATTATTTTTATTTTGATATTAATTATGGGGAGAGAGTTACAACTCACCCACCCCCCCCCCCCCCAAGACAGTGTGTGAGAAAATACAGAGTTGAATATAAAATCCATTTTCCTCTCTCAGATAAATTTTTCCTTCTTCCATTTTCCCAATATCATTCAGAGCCTGCCACTCATGGGTCCATTATCTAGAGGATTTTGAGGTTTCCAAGTGGTAGTGTCGTTTGGGATTCCAAGGGTTTCACCAGTGAAGAAAACATTTCAAAGGTAAGTTTTCTGAAAACCCTAAATTTTTTCCTTTTAATTTCAGCATGTTGTATAATTTTACAAATGCATGATTTCTTCTTTCTTCTATGTAAAATTTATTTTCAAAGGAATTGGAATTTGGGACGATCCAGCTTCCGCTCAAGGTCCCCTCACAGGGGTTCTTTCAAGTAGAATATGTAGCTGCATGCAAAGCAGCTAAAGAAACAGTGTGGCTGCGCAAGTTCCTGACAAATTTGGAAGTAGTTCCAAATATGCATCTGTCCATTACTTTGTATTGCGACAATAGTGGTGCAGTAGCCAATTCCAAGGAACCAAGAAGTCATAGACGTGGAAAACACATCGAAAGAAAGTATCATCTCATCTGGGAGATAGTACACCGAGGAGACGTGATAGTCATGAAGATAGCCTCAGAAGATAACTTTACTAATCCGTTCATGAAAGCCCTCCTGGCTAAAGTGTTCGAGGGTCATCTGGTCAGACTAGGACTACGAGCATCATAATTTAGGGCAAGTGGGAGAATGTCAAGGGTATATTGATGCCCTAATGTATTGTATTTTCTCTCTATTTTTCTCAACATTATAAAACATTACGTTTGTATATTTTTTCTCACTAGAGTATTAGTTCAAATGGGAGATTGTTGGGAATGTCCTAAAACTCACAGTTCGTAAATATTGTTAAAGTATTATTGAGTATTTTATTCAATAAATTGTTGTTAATACTGCATTCTGTTATAAAAATCCAATAAAAAAATCCATGGCTATAAAAATGAATACTTTAACTTTTTGTGGCAACATAAAAGAGGATCGTTTTAGTATGTAGCCAAAAATGGTCTATAAGTATATAGATGAAATTGGGTACCTCATCCTGGTGACATTATTGGATGCAGCCCATTGTGTATACTGGTACAAATGATGTGATCCTAAGATCATTCATGTGGAGACATGTAAATAGGGGCATCCTGTGCAATGAGTTTACATAAGACAGGACATTGAAATAGTCATTTTTCTTTATAACAACCGTTTATTGTTAAAACTGACTATTTCAAACTCACTGACCTAGGGTAACTCAATTTTAATCCTGCGCTAACTATGAACTCCTCTTTATTCGGGATTATCCTTTAATCTGCATATGTGAGAGTAGTCCAATAGCACTGCTCAATAAGCCTCCCATTTTGGGGATAAGAATGGATAGATAGTTGGGGACATAGTTCTGCAATATGGAATTCACTTCTACCCAACTTAGGGTTAGCAGATAGGTTGTTCTCTTAAGCATTGATTCCTAGTCTTAAACAATGGGGCCCCGCCCTCTTATGATCGAGAGGGACATAGTTTATAAGTTTGACTATAAACCAAATTGTTCGATAGAGGATCAGTGTGAGCTTAAAGAGCAAGATGTATTTGTAGGAGTAAAACAGTAGTTTTGACCTAGCTATAAATACAAACGACCTATGAAGGATTGACTAACAGATCATGGTTAAAATGAACAAAAATATATCTACAATGAGGAGAGTACAACTATCGAGCTATGGTGGTATGTCTCGGTAATTAATGAACATAGATTAAATTCGGTCTAAAGAGTTTAGTCAATTAATCTTATATCGTTGGAGCTCATAATCTGTATGTCCATAAGGTCCCTCTATTAGCTCGTAAAATGAGCATGGATTAGTGAATTGAGTAGATTTGAAATGTTAAAAAATTTAGGGTTTTGAATTTGAATTTAATTTGGGGTTTGGTTAATTATATTAGATATACTTAACAAAATTGAGGAGTTCGAAAATATTTAAATAATGATTTAAATATTTGATGAGGTGAAATATAATATTTAATATTTGATATTAAATTTAATTAATTAAATTAGTTTAATTAATTATCCAATTTAATTCAATTTTGAAATTGGTATCCAAAATTGGCAATTTGATATATTGTTTTTTTTTTAATTCAATATTAATAAAACTTTATTTAGATTTTGATTTTTGAAAAATCAAGATTAAGTTTTAGAATTAATCATATTTTATAAAATTAAATTCGTTTAAATTTTTTTTTAAAAAAAAAAAAGAAAAAAAAGTGAAAGTGGGAAAATTTAAGTTTGGATTTTCCCACTCAAATTCCACCTCATGCCACTTTAATTTCAAATTAAAGTGGCATCAGCCTTGCAAACTGAATTGCATGGTTTTCGTCTATAAATTGAAGTATTGGACTTCAATTTGTCATCCATGCAAAGTGAATTGGTCACTGAAATTATGCAGAAACTTTTCCTCTCCAAACCTTCATCCATCTCAACTCTATTGGCCTCAATTCAAAGTTTCCACCACACTTTCCAAGCTTGAGAATAGTATAGAAGGTCTCTGTGGTGATCCATTGCAAATTTGAAGTCTCAATTCGTGAAGTAAAGTTGTGTTTGACGAGATTCATCAAAGGTTATAGTTCTTGAAACCCTTTCTCTGAAATTTTGTTTCAATGCATGTTTTTAAACTCAAATTAAGTGTAATTAGAGTGTTTATTGATTCGGATTTGTTCCGCTGCATTTTAGTTTACTCTATCAATGCGAACCTGCCTATTCATTATATGGGTTTAACAGAAACACAATTTTTCATATCTGATGGCGACTTTGAGGATCCATTGTCCTATAAGAAGGCAATGGAGGATATACACAAAGATGAATTGATCAAAGATATGGATCTCGAAATGGAATCCGTGTACTTCAATTCGGTCTGGAATCTTATAGATCAACCTGATGGGGTAAAATCTATAGGTTGCAAATGGATCTACACGACAAAATGGGATACAAATGCTAAGGTGCAAACCTTTAATGTTAGACTAGTGGCAAAGAGATGCCCAGGTTGAGGGAGTTGACTATGAGGAGACATTCTCACCTACTGTCGTGTTAAAGTTTATCCAGATACTCCTGTCCATTGTCGCATATTATGACTATGAGATTTGACAAATGGAAGTCAAGGCTGCTTTTCCAAATGGCAATCTTGAGAACATCATCTATATGCAGCAACCAGAGGAATTCATAATCCAAGGTCAAGTACAAAAGGTTTGCAAGTTTAATCAGTCCATTTATGGACTAAAACAAGCTTCTCGATCTTGGAATATAATGCTTGATACTGCAATCAAATCGTATAGCTTTGATCAAGATGTTGATGAGCCTTATGTCTACAAGAAAATCATCAACAGTTTATTAGCTTTCCTAGTATTGTACGTGATAATATCCTACTCATTAGGAATGATGTAGGTCTACTGACTGACATAAACAGTAACTGGTGCCCAATTCCAAATGAAAGATTTGGAAGAGAGGCAGTTTGTTCTAGGCATTCAAATATTTAGGGATCGAAAGAACAAATTGTTGGTGTTGTCTCAGGAATCATATATTGACAAGATGATTGTCAAGTATTCAATGCAAAATTCAAAGAGAGGTTTACTTCCTTTCAGGCGTAGAGATGCTTGATCTAAGGAACAGTGTCCTAAGACACCTCAAGAAGTTTAGAAGATGAGACAGATCCCCTATGCATCAGTTGTTGGTAGCTTGATGTATGCGATGTTATGTACTAAACATGACATCTGCTATGCAGTGGAGATAGTCAATAGATATCAGTCAAATCCAGGATTGGATCACTGGATTGTCATTAAAACCATCCTCAAGTATCTTTAGAGAATGAAGGACTACATGCTCGTGTGTGGGTCTAAGAATTTGATCCTTACAGGATACACTAACTCTTATTTTTAGACTGATAGGGATTCTAGGAAATCCACTTCAGGATCAGTGTTTACTCTTAATAGAGGAGCTGTAGTCTGAAGAAGCACTAAGTAAGGGTGCATTGCTGACTCCACCATGGAAGCAAAATACATAGAAGATTGTGAAACTGCCAACAAGGTTGTCTGGCTTAGGAAATTCTTGACTGCTCTAAACATTATTCCAAACGTGTGAAAGTTCATCACCTTATATTGTGATAATAGTAGTGTTGTGGCTAATTCCAGGGAGCCTAAAAGCCACAAGTATGGGAAGCACATTGAGCACAAGTATCATCTGATATGGGAGATTGTGCATTGTCACGCAGATAGCTTTGGCACACAACATTGTTGATCTGTTTACAAAGGCTCTCATGGCTAAAGTGTTTGAGGGTTACTTGGAGAGTCTGGGTCTATGAGACAGACCGCATTTAGTCTAGGGCAAGTGGGAGATTTTATACTGGACATGTATTGTATGCCTTAGTTTCTTGTTTTTGTGTATTGTTGTTATAGTTTGACTTTTATAATGTACACCCCACTAGTTTTAGGACAAGTGGAAGATTTTTGGGGTTGATTCCTTAAATCTTATGGGTCTTGTAGTTTGTAACTGTACTGTACAAACCATTAACTTATCTAATAAAACAAGAGATATTTTATTGGACATTTAGTGCATTAACCCACAGAACCAATAAACTAAGATCCAAGGTTATCTTTTGTAACTTAAACATGTATACAAAGACATACAGGTGCATCATGTTTAAGTGATAACCTAAACGATCTGTAGTAGATGGATAAGGTTGGGTACCTTATTCTAGTGACACCACGAATACGACCCACTTTGTAGTTGTTACAATTGTTGCAAAGTGTTATAAATGATTTGATCTTGATCATTCATGTGGAGATATATGAGCGGCGAGTCTTCTATACAAAGAGTTTGTATAAGATTAGACCATGAAATGAATAGTCTCTTTATATAACACCGTTGATAGAAGAGCTTTACATTTCACCAGGATAACCATAGGTAACTTGACCTGAATCCTGAGTGAGTTGTGAACTCCTGCCTATGAAGGCGATTCTTTGATTTGCATGGGTGAGAATGGCCTATATCGTTTACTCAATATGCCTACTATTTTGGGGATTCGTCTGATTGGGGAGCTGAAAACGCAGCTACAGAAGAAGGAATTCACTCATTCTCTATAATTAGAGTAAGTAGAGAAATTTCTCCCTCGAGGACTAATTTTGAGGCTTGAACAATGTGACGCCACACCCTCTCCTAGCCCAAGAGGGGTTCGGTCATAGTTGAACTATGACTTATTGTTCATTAGAGGGATTAGTGGTACTTAAGGAATTAGATGTAACTATAGGGACAAAACAGTAATTTTGGCCCAGCTGTAATTACGAGCAATTTATGACTGGTCAACGCACCGTTGATTGGTTATATCCAATAGACATAGAAAAATATTATTGGTGCAAAGAGTGTAGCTACCGGTCTTTAGTAGAGTGACCGGCAGTTAATGAAAATTGATTAATTTAATTAAAGAGTTGAATTGATTAATCAAGTACCATTGGAGCTTCAATCTATATGTTCATAAGGTCCCCTTGGTAGCTCACTTGGAATAAATGAGAATCAAATTAATTTTGGATTAATTTGGATAGTTCGAGTTAATTGACAATATAATTAATATAATGTATATGATACATTATAATATAAAGTTTTATTTGAGAGGAAATAAATATTTGAATTTGATTTAAATATTATTTATATGAATGTAATTTATATAAAAACTATAGGTTAAATTTAATATGAATTTGATTCATATTAAATACTATAGGTTAAATAAGAGAATACTAAACTATAGGTACTATAGGTTATGTGTTATATTTGATATAACTTAAGGATAGTTGTATATATATATATATATATATTAGGATCTACTATCATGCAATGGAAGCAAACAGAATCAATAAGCACTCTAATTACATTTAATTTGAGTTCTAAAAGCATGCTTATGCTTAAACACAAACTTCAGAAGATGGTTTCTAAACTACAGACCGTTGATGAATTCTCCCATTTCCCATCTACTCTTCATGTGATTCCAGCTCCAATTCAACAGTGAACCAAGAGATCTTCACTGCTATTCTTAGCCTTGAATTTGAGTGGTGGAACTCCAAATTGGAGTGAATTTGTGAAGGGAAAAAAAGGGTTTTTGTCAAGAAGAAGAACATTGCAGTAAGAACTTTTCCAGCTTTAAAAACCTTAATCACATCTTCAAATTGAAGAGGTTTTATATTTGATTCACATGCAACCACTGAAGTTCGGCAATATTGAAACTTCAATCACCTGAAATTCAGTAGGCAAGGTATGTAATTGAAGAGAAAACACCTTCTACTTCACAAAAGTGGGGTGTTTCCACTTTCTTTCTCAAATTTCCATTTTCTCTTTTATTTATTTTTAATTCCAATTAATTCAAAATTAATTAAAATCAAAATCAAAATTTCAAACTCTGAAATTTGAAATAAAAAAAGACAAATTAATTTAATTTTAATTAATTAAACATATTTAATTAATTAAATAAAAATTTAATATCAAATATTAAATTAATCACACACCTAATTTAAAACATGAAGCCTATTCATGTAATTAATATTTAAATCAATATTTAAATATTATAAACTCTCCAATTTTATTTTATTTCGATAAATTAAACATTAATTAATTATATCAAATATAATTACACAAACCCAAATTTGAATTTGAACTATTCAAATTCAAACCCTAATTTTAATTTGAACATTTCAAATTGAAATTCAATTTGAACAATTCAAATTGATACCATTCCAAATTCACTCAATTCATTAATTAAAGGTGTTCATGTTTTACGAGCTAGTAGAATGACCTTTTGGACATACAGATCATGAGTTCCAACGATTTAAGATTAATTGGCTAAAACTCTTTAGACCAAATTAATTAGTATTCGTTAAATATCAAGTCATACCACTATAGCTTGATAGTTGCACTCTCCTCACTGTAGACATATTTGTGTCCACTTTATTTAATCATAATCAATAAGTCAACCCTTCACAGGTTGTTCGTAATAATGGTTGGGTCAATATGCTGTTTTACCCCTGATATTACATCTTGTTCCTTAAGTTTCAGTAATCCTTTAATGAACAATTGGTTTGTGATCCAATCACTAAACCAGATCCCTCTCAGGCCAATGAGAGGGTGAGGCTCCCTATTCAAGACCTGGTTTAAGTACTTAAGAGAACAACCTTTCTTCTATCCCTAAATAGGGTAGGTGTGAATTCCTTATTGCACCCTGTGTCCCCATCTATCTACCCAGTCTTACCCCTGAAATGGGAGGCTTATTGAGTCACTGTTGTTGAGCCAACCCTCACCTATGCAAATTTAAGGATAATCCTGGATAAACAAAAGTTCATAGTTAGCTCAGGATTAAGATCGAGTTACCTAGGTCATCTAAGCGAAATAGTCAATCTTAAATAGTAAACAACGTTAATAAAGTAAGAGTGACTTATATCTACCCAATCTTACCCCTGAAACAACTTTGATTGTATAGAACGCCCCCACTTCTCATGTTAATACATGAACGAATCAAGATCACTTCGTTTGTAGCACTTTCACAACAACTTGTAACAACTACAGAGTGGGCCACATCCAATAGTGTTACCAGAATAAGGCACCCAACCTTATTTACTATAGACCGTTTTGGCTATTTACTAGAACCTGATCCACTTTTATATCTCCACATAAAGTTCAAGTATTCATATAATAGTCCTAGATCTTAGTTTATTGGATTTAGACTATATAAGTGCAATTTATAGATTCAATAACAACTTTATCGAAGTAATATTAAATAACATCTTTATTGATAATAGAACATGTTTAACTTTACAAATTGCGAATTTTAGGACATATAACCCAACAATACTCCCACTTGGACTAAAACTCCAGTGGATAAATATATGCAAATATATAATGTTGAGTACAATGGGAGAATAAAAAGTATAAATAAAATAAACTAGGGAATCATATACCCATAAATTCTCCCACTTGCCCTAGTTATAAGTATCTCATAGACCTAGTCCTACTAGGTGACCCTTGAACACTTTAGCCGAGAGGGCCTTTGTAAATAGATTAGCTAAGTTTTCTTGTGAGGCTATCTGCGTGGCGATCATGTCTTCTCTGTGTACAGTCTCCTTAATGAGATGGTACTTCCGCTCGATGTGCTTTCCATGTTTATGGTTTTGAGGTTCCTTTGAGTTTGCAACTGCTCCACTATTACCACAATACACAGTAACTGGCAGATGCATATTTGGAACCACTTCAAAATCAATTAGGAACCTTCTGAGCTATACTGCTTCTTTTGCTGCTTCATTTTCAGCTACATACTCAACTTCCATTGTGGAGTTAGCAATACAACTTTGTTTGATACTTCTCCACACTATTGCTTCTCCATTCAGAGTGAATACTGACCCTGAAGTTGATTTCCTTGAATCAATGTCGGTCTGGAAGTCAAAATTAGTGTATCCAGTAAGGATCAGATCCTTAGCACCATACACGAGCATATTATTCCTCGTTCTCTACAGATACTTGAGAATGTTCTTAACAGCAGTCTAATGATCATATCCTGGATTGGACTAAAATCTGTTGACTATTCTGACTGCATAGCATATGTCGAGACGAGTACACAACATGACATACATTAAGCTCCCTACTGCTAATACATATGGAATTCGATACATAACCTCAACATCTTGAGGTGTCTTAGGAATTTGTTCCTTAGAAAATGAATTCCATGTCTGAAAGGAAACATTCCTTTCTTGGAATTTTGCATTTGATATCTAGACAACATATTGTCTATATAAGATGCCTGAGATAATGCTAAAGTTCTGTTTTTTTGGTTCCGAACTATTTGGATCCCAAGAACATACTGTGCTTCACCTAAATCTTTCATTTGGAACTGTGTAGCAAGCCATCTCTTGACGTTAGCTAGAAATTTTACTTTATTTCCTATAAGTATAATATCATCAACATATAGAACCAAAAAAGTAACAGTTTTGTTTAACGACTTTCTTGTAAACACAAGGTTTATCAACATTTTGGTCAAAGCCATAAGATTTGATCGTAGTGACAAGTCTTATATTCCAGGATCGAGACAGTTGTTTCAATCCATAAATGGATTGATTAAGCTTGAAAACCTTTAAATCTTGAACTCGTTCAATAAATCCTTCTGGTTGAGACATATAGATACTCTCCTCAAGATAGCCATTTAGGAAGGCTGTCTTGACATCCATTTTCCAGATTTTATAATCATAAAATCTAGCTATAAACAAGAGTATTCTAATTGACTTTATCATGGCAACCGGAGAGAAGGTTTCTTCATAGTCCACCCCCTCTCTTTGGGTAAACCCTTTTGCCACAAGCCTAGCTTTGTAGGTCTGTACCTTTTTATCTTGATCTCATTTTCTCTTATAGATCCACTTACAACCGATGGGTTTTACCCCTTTTGGTTGATTTACAAGGTCCCAGACTGAATTGAAGTACATTGACTCTATTTCAAGATCCATGGCTTTAACTCACTGTTCTTTGTCTACATCATTCGTTGTTTGTTAGAAAGTTGATGGATCTTCTAAGTCATCATTAGGTATGATGACTTGAATTTCAGTTAAACCCATGTATCGATCAGGCTGTTGCACAACCCTCCCACTACGTCGAGGCACTCTCAACTCTTGAGAAGGATGTGGAGTATCAATTTCATCAACAACTCTTGTTGATAGACCTACTCGATCTACAACTTTTGTTGATGCATTTGTCGTTTCTCTAGTCATTTCATCTATTACTAGACTACTGTGAGGTTGGTGATTCTTAATGTGGTCTTTCTCTAGGAAAGTTGCATTTTTCGATACAAATACTTTATCTTCCTGAGGATCATAAACAAAACCACCTTTTGTCTCTTTAGGTAGCCTATAAATAGGCATACTTTTGAACGGTGTTCCAATTTCTTAAGATTTTGCACCAACACGTGTGTTGGGCACCTTTATATCCTGAAGTGATGTAAACTACCTTAACGTCCTCTCTAGAGCTCGTAAGGTGTTTCATAAATACTTTTTGAGGGAACCATGTTCAAAGTATACACCGTAGTTTCAACTGCGAGTCCCCAAAAAGAATTAGGCAACTGGGCATAACTCATCATAGAACGAACCATGTCTAACAAGCTTCTATTTCTCCTTTCTGCCACACCATTTTGTTGTGGTGTGCCACGTGCTGCGAGTTATGACTGGATTTTGTGTTCTATCAAATAGTCCTGGAATTTCAAGTCCATATACTCACCACCTCGATCTGATCGAAGTGTTTTAAGCTTTTTACCTAATTAGTTCTCAACCTCTGCCTTATATTCCTTGAACTTTTCAAGTGTATCGGACTTATGATGTATTAGGTAAATATGCCCGTATCTAGAATAATCATCAACGAAACTGATGAAATATCCATACCCTCCTCTAGCTTTAACATTCATCAGACCACGGAGGTCTGAATGTACCAGCTCTAAGGATTCTTTGACTTTAAGATCTTTTTCCAGAAAAGGATCTTTTAGTCATTTTACCCTCAAGACATGATTCACACGGTGGTAATGAACTATCTTCTAACTAATTTAGATGACTGTTCTTAACCAATCTCTCAATCCTGTTGAGATTTATGTGACCAAGTCTTAAGTGCCAAAGATAGGCATTTGGAGAAACTTTCCTTTTTTTTATTTTGAGTTTTAGTTGTTTTAAACATCTCTATGTTCAAAACAGCCTTTACCTTAGTCGGTTTTAACATGTACAAGTTATTTTTCAATTTTGCAAAACGAATATTAAAATCTTTCGAAGTAATGAACACTTCATTATTTACAAAAGAAACTTTGTAATTTCATTCTAGTAAACATGGGACAGATATTAAATTTCTTTTCATAGAAGAAATATAATAAACATTTTCAAGTAAAATGTACCTATCTCCTATAAATAACTTCATATCTCCCACTGCTTTAGCTGAAACAACCTCCCCAGTCCCTACCTGAAAGGTCGCTTCGCCTTCTGTAAGTTGTCTCTAAGAAATAGTTTCCTGAGAGAAAATACATATATGATTAGCGACACCTAAATTTATAATCCAGGTCTTTTATCGTTTTTCACTAAGCATGTTTTGATGACTAGTAAATCCATTTACTCTATCATTCGAAAACTTTAGATGAGTTGGGAGATAGAGGATAATCCTTTGTTAAAACTTTTTGAATCATCATTTGCTAGTAATTTACATGTTGAATTGTTATTACCGTTAATTAGATCGGAAGCGAGCATTTTAGAAGAATTCGACATGCTAAAATTTTAAACATATTCTTATTAGTAAATTGCAACTAAATCCAAATCAAGTTTTAGCCAAAAGTAATAATATACCCAAAATCATTATTTATTTACAATGATACTATAATAAGTCAGAATAAGTGTTACCGAGGGGCAGTCAAATACTCCTTCACTAAAGCAAGAAAATGTTAACTAAATACTATCTCTAGAATAACTCAGTCATATTTCGATAGTCATTTAGCTATCGTTTTTTGTCAGAACTTACTAAAACTTTAGTAATTCTTTAAGTGTAACCCTCCATTTTCATACCTCAGAGGTTGGCCCTAACAATGCTACCGAATTGGAAAGTCAAGGTTGGAAAACGACCTAAGAAATCCTATCATTTATGGAGTTTGAGTTGTTCTGAATCCTATGTTACAACCCTCTAAGGGGATAGCCATCGTTAAACGATTAGCAAGGCCGACTTAAAGACGATAAGCAGGCGCTTCATAGGAATCTCACGGTTCAAACAAACGGAAGAGACCACAGGACATGTTGACATATATCCTTCATCCACTTACTATGAACTACTTCCCCCATTCACCTTGATATTGACCCATACAAACATATTCCGAATGGAGGTCACTTCTAGGGTGACACGAAGTGTCATATGAATCTCATGGTGTGAACTTTCAAGGGACGTAAGTGTTGAAATCAATATATCGTATATTTGATTTTACATTGAATGACTTCCCCTCATTCACCTTGATCTTGACTCATGCAAACACTTTTCGAATGGAGGTCACTCCCAGGGTGACACGAAGCATTGCATGAATCTCACGGTGTGAAACTCTTAGGACGTTAGAATGAAAATCAAAACATCACTTTTGATTTTACTGTGAACAGCTTCCCCTATTCACCATAATCTCAATTTATGTAAACACTTTCCGAATGGAGGTCACTCCTAGGGTGACACGAAGTGTCACATGAATCTTGATTGTGAACTCTCAGGGATGTGAGAGCTAAAAATAACATATCGTATATGTTATTAATCTCCCATTGAAGCATTCTAGTAACATATCATATATGCTATTAAACTCCCACTGAAGTGTTCTAATATTTGTTTGGGTATATTTTTGCTCAGGTTTGTTCCGGCTAATTTAAACAACCTAAGTCTAGGTGTTTATTCAAGTATAACGTTTATATTTGGATTTAACCTACGATGTCTAGGTGATAAACCAATTTTAAAACCTCATATCACTCACGTATTGTTCATAAAACTAGTTAACAACGCTCAATTATTCGGACATAATCCCCAGGTAGGAGGTGTTCTATAGACCATCAACTTAAGTACCCCCAGCCTTAGACAGGATTATATATCGGTTGAGTTTGTAATCAAATTTTACAAGATGTCGACCTATTTTAACTATTAAAATAGGTGGATAACCTACGTGAGCATGCAGCTTATCTTTGTTATGGATTTTAAACGTCTAACCCAATTTTATAACAACTTACAAAATTTTAGACATGCTAAGCATCCACAACATACATCAAATGCATTCAATATTTAATATAACATTTATATTAAAACATTTGAAACCTTATACATGCATACTATATATTATAACACTTTATAACATTCTTTCAATGCATGTAACAGGCTTCCTATGGTGGGATTTTAAATCTACATGGCATACTTTATGCATATACAAGATTTATTTAATTATAACATACATCACATGCATAAATAATTAAACATATACTAATATGGTTTTAGTTTTGGCATCATCAAGCAAATAAAAGCTTAATTATTACAAAATTCAGCAAAAATCGGCTCCAAAACGCTTCTGGATCACTCAAACCGCCTTGAACCGGACCTGAACCTCTCGAATCAGACCATCAATGCTCAAAATTGGGCTGAACCGAGCAAAAACCATCGAGTATCATCAAGCATCGAGTATGCCCTCAAGCATCAAGTATTTCATAAAATACCATCAAGTTTGAGCATTGAGTATCATCGAGTATTGGGCAGTGGCTACAAAATCCAGTTCCTGCTGCTCGACCTTCTTCACTTCTTTCTTCATTTACATCCTAACTGCAACTCTAATGACTCTAATCGAATTACAGACACTTAAATACACATTAAGGCCATCCAACAAGAGCCAATTACAAGAATTACAATATAATTGAAGAGAAAACAATGCAAAAACTCAGAATAAACCATATCAGTTCATCATTTTCATACAACTTATGAAAAACACCCACCAAAACTCAAATTAACGCTAATTGAGTGCTTAAATCATGTTCTGATACCAATTGTTAGGATCTACTAGCATGCAACGGAAGCAAACAGAATCAATAAGCACTCTAATTACATTTAATTTGAGTTCTAAAAGCATGCTTAAACAGAAACTTCAAAAAAGGGTTTCTAAACTACATACTTTTGATGAATTCTCCCAATTTCAAGCTGCTCTTCACGTGATTCCAGCTCTAATTCAATAGTGAACCACCAAGAGATCTTCTCTACTATTCTCAGTCTTGAATTTGAGTGGTGGAACTCCAAATTGGAGTGAATTTTTTAAGGGGAAAATGGGGTTTTGTCAAGAAGAAGAACACTGCAACAAGAACTTTTCCAACTGCAAAAAACCTTAATCACATCTTCAAATTGAAGAGATTTTATATTTGATTCACATGAAAGCACTGAAGTTTAGCAACATTGACACTTCAAACACCTGAAATTCAGTGGGCAAGGTGTGTAATTGAAGGGGAAACACCTCCTACTTCACAGAAGTGGGGTGTTTCCACTTTCTTTTTCAAATTTCCATTTTCTCTTTTATTTGTTTTTAATTTCAATTAATTCAAAATTAATTAAAATCAAAATCAAAATTTCAATTCTGAAATTGAAATAAAAAGAGAAATTAATTAAACATATTTAAATAATTAAACAACAATTTAATATCAAATGTTAAATTAATCATACAACTAATTTAAAACAGGAATCTTATTCATGTAATTAATATTTAAATCAATATTTAAATATTATAAACTCTCCAATTTCATTTAATTTCGATAAATTAAATATTAATTAATTATATCAAATATAATTATACAAACCCAAATTTGAATTTAAACTATTTAAATTCAAACCTTAATTTTAATTTGAACATTTCAAACTATGGGGTGGCGGTCCCGCTTATGGGGTCAAATCAATACGTTCGAAGAAGATCGATGAAATATGAAATTCAATTTGAACAATTCAAATTGATATCATTCCAAATTCACCCAATTCATTAATTCAAGATGTTCATATTTTACGAGCTAGTAGAAGGACCTTATGGACATACAGATTATGAGCTCCAATGATTTAAGATTAATTGGCTAAAACTCTTTAGACCAAATTAATCAGTATTTGTTAACTATCACGTCACATTACTATAGCTCGATAGTTGCACTCTTCTCACTGTAGATATATTTGTGTCCACTTGATTTAACCATAATCAATAAGTCGACCCTTTATAGGTTGTTCGTAATAACGGTTGGGTCAATATGTTGTTTTACCCTCGATATTACATTTTATTCCTTAAGTTTCATTAATCCTCTAATGAACAATTGGTTTGTGATCCAATCACTAAACCAGACCTTTTCGGGCCAATGAGAGGGTGTGGTGTTGGGATTTATGTCCTAATCCTCCCGGAGTCTCGTTGTTTTGAAAAGATATACATTGTTTAATGAATAAAATAAGTGTTATTTAATTTTGGCATTTACTCATATCCAATAAACAAAGCTCCTTGGTTATCTTATGTGAACTTAAGCATGTATATGTGATATACAAGTGGATCATGCCTTAAGTGACAACCTAAATAGGTCTATAGTATAAGGATTAAGGTAGGATACCTGATCCTAGTGACACTACGGATACGACCCGCTTTGTAGAGGTTTGCAAGTATTGTAAACTACTACAGATGGTAGATCCTAACCATTCATGTGGAGCCGTACGAGCAGAGGTATCCTATACAAAGAGTTTGTATAAGACCTGGACCACGAGATGACTAGACTTTGTATATAACGCCGTTGATACTAGCGACTTACATCTCACCTAAACGACCATAGGTGACACGACCTCAATCCTGAGTGTTTTGGGAACTCCTGGCTTTGAGGTTGGTCCTTTGATTAGTATGGGTGAGAGTGGTCAGATTGCCAACTCAACATGCCTACCTTTTTGGGGACTTTTCTGATCTGGGAGCTGGAAACTCAATCCACAAGATGGAATTCACTTCTTTTCTGAAGCAGAGATAAGTAGAGAGATTGCTCCCTTAAGGGCTGATTTTGGGGCTTGAACATAGTGGCCACAACTTCTCTTTGGAAGAGAGGACTCAGTCATAGTAGGACTATGACTTATATTCATTTGAGGGATTAGTGGTACTTAAGGAGACAGATGTAACTACAGAGGCACAACGGTTATTGGCCCAGCTGTACTTACGAGTGATCTGTGAAGGGTTGTCGCACTACTGATTGGTTAAGATGGACACATAATATATCTGTGGTAAGGAGAGTTCAGCTGTTGATCTTTATTGAAGTGTCTGGCAGTTAATGGATGGTGGATCCCATGGCTAAAGAGTTTAGTCAGTTAGCTTCGAGCTACAAGTCCATAAGGTCCCCTTGGTAGCTCAATGGATACAGTTGAGGATTAGTTCTTGGTGTTGATTTGAAATGTTCAAATTTACAATAGATATATATGATATAATCAGTATGATGTATGAGATATAAATGAGATTTATATTAAGTACCATGGATTAGAAAAAGGACTATAGTTTATATATTTCATGAGATGAAATATTAAAACTGTAGGTTATAAATATGGTATGATAAGTTGGTTATCATTTATATTTATAATAATATTAATTATTGGATAATTAATTCTTTTTCTTTAATAACCAATTGAGTGGATGGTTATTAGTGATTCATGGTAACCGTGAGTTAAAAGAAAAATTGTTTTCCTAATTTTAGTAAGTTTTTATGAAAAGTAATTTTGATATTTTCTCTCACAAAAAGAAAACTCACGGTAATTGTCAAGTAAATATAGATTTACTAAATGACAGCTTGGGTGAGCTAAACGATCGTGTAGTATTTACTAAACGACAGCTTGCCCAAAGTAAACGATCATGTAGTGTTTGTAGGCGACAGACACTGAGCTATGCGATGAGCTAAACGATCGCTTAGCTTTTGCTAAACGATCACTTAGCTTTAGCTAAACAATTGGGCATCTGTCTCTTATACACATCTAGATGTGTATAAGAGACAGGAGCTAAACGATCGCTTAACTTTTCTAGACAATCTTAGCTTTAGCTAAACAATTGGGCATCGACCTATGCGATAGGTTCCTGTCTTCACCCACTTGCCCAATCGTGTACACGGTTGTTCTTTCCTCTTTCATCTGCATCATTCCAAGTCCGAACAGAGCCCACCCTTTAGATTCTCACACCGAGAATACTAAGATAACCTTCTTGGTGGTGTCATACTCAACTCGACATCGTTGAGGTTCTGTGGAGGCCGTTCGTGTTGCTGAGGAGTTCGTGACAGAGACGATCACTGAGTTCGCGTACAAAGTGTTCGTGCAGTGTTGCGGTCGTGTTGTTCGAGCATTCGAGGTTGTTGTGTTCGAGCGTTCATGAGCAAGGAGTGTGGAGACGAGTCTACAAATATTCGTAGAGTTTTCTCCTTGTTCATTTGTAGTTGTTCATGCTGTAATTTCTAGATTGATTGTGTAACCACATGTTTCTGTACGACTGTAATTTGTAATGTTCATTCATGATTGTAATTTGGAATGATCTTATTTTCATGGCTCATGAAAATTTCAAGTTCGATTTCCTTCATGGGGCACCTTGTTCAAGACCTGGATTCAGTACTTAAGAGAACAACCTTTCTCCTATCCCTAAATTGGGTAGGCGTGAATTTCTTATTGCACCCTATGTCCCCAGTTATCTACCTGGTCTTACCTCTGAAATGGGAGGCTTATTGAGTCGACACTGTTGAGCCAACCCTCACTTATGTAAATCTAAGGATAATCCCAAATAAACAGGAGTTCATAGTTAGCTCAGGATTAAGATCGAGTTACCTAGGTCATGTAAGCGAAATAGTCAATCTTAAATAGTAAACAACGTTAATAAAGTAAGAGTGACTTATTTCTTGGTTCGATCTTACACAAACTCATTGCATAGGATGCCCCCACTCCTCATGTCAATACATGAACGAATCAGGATCACTTCGTTTGTAGCACCTTTACAAAAACTTGTAACAAGTACAGAGTGGACCACATCCGATAGTATTACTAGAATAAGGCACCCAACCTTATTTGTATACTATAGATCGTTTTGGCTATTTAATCGAACCTAATCCACTTTTATGTCTCCACATAAAGTTCAAGTATTCATATAATAGTCATGGATCTTAGTTTATTGGATTTAGACTATATAAGTGCAATTTATAGATTCAATAATAACTTTATTGAAGTAATGTTAAATAACATCTTTATTGATAATAAAACATGTTTAATCTTACAAACTGCGAGTTTTAGGACATATAACTGAAGGAACTCATTTTACAGAGAATCTATGAACGGAAGCAGATCGTCCAAATCCCATTTTCGATTAAAACAAATTTTTATAGTAAACAATACAGATTATGCATCAAAACATAAATTATAGCATGCTTTTGAACTAGAAAAAGGGTTTAGAGATTATACCTTTAAAGAACTCTTTTTCAAGTAAATCCCTCGAACTTTCACGAACACTTCGAACAAGCACGAACTCCTCTCAAACAAACAGCAACCAGAACAAACGAACCAAAAGTGTAAAGGACACTACCACTTCGTGACCTTGGTATTCTCGAGGTGAGAACCCAGGAGTGGTGGACTCTAGCTATTTTAGTTAGGAGGGAGTTTGTGGTTTGGAGGAGGAAGACGATTGAAGGAAGAACAAGCTATCGCATAGAGTTTTCTTAAATCGTGTAGATAACCAAGTCTATCGCATAGACTATGATAAAATCGTGTAATCTCTTGTCTTACAAGTCGTGTGTATATTCATTGTGGAAAAAATAAAATCATATTTTATTTATCCCAATAGCCACAAAACCACTTGATTAACTTCCCACTAAAATGGTTAAAGAGAAAAAGGGAATTAATTATCAAATAATTAATAATCATAAATAACATGATAACCAACTTATCATATTATTTATAATGTATAGTTTTAATATTGCATCATATACAATATAAACTATAGTTCTTTTTCTCTATTTTATGGCATTTAACATAAATCATATTTATATTAAATTTAACAACTATGAATCTGATTCATAGAAAATATATTTGAATCATATTCAAACATTTGTTCCTCCAATTAAACTATAATGTATCATATACATTATGTCAATTATATCATATATAATTAAATTCCCTCTTATTAATTTGAACAATTCAAATTAACCCAAAACCTGATTCCCAACTAAATCCTTTTGAGCTACCAAGGGGACCTTATGGACTTGTAGCTTGAAGCTCCAATGGTACACTAATAATTAATTAAACTCTTTAATTATATTATTCACCATCCGTTAACTGTAGGACACTTCACTAAAGACCGACAACTGCACTCTTCGCACTACAAATATATTTCTGTGTCCATGGTATATAACCAATCAACAGTATGATTGTAAACCCCGAACTCTAGGTTCCTAGATAAGCATGTTTAGCCAAATGAATGTTATATTATATATTTTCTTTCTTATTTTTATTAAAGTAGTAATTCATGGTTATTTATAGGAAATATGATGGAAGGGAAGGAAAAACATATTAGGTGGGGGTAACGTGGCGGTTAATCCTTGAACTTGGGAGGCAGTGGAAAGTGTTTTTGGAAGAAGAACTTCAAAAGCTTGGTTTCGGCAGTTGACATGAAAAATTTTAGTGAATTCGGTGCCATTCGAAAACTAAGAGAATCTAGGTTGTGAGATTGTCTTGCCGGAGGAAGATTTCAGGAGGAGAATAATAAGGAGTGAACAAAATGAAGAGAAGGAAAAACCTCGAATTTAAGCAGGGCCGAGGTGAAGATTGAAAGTTCCAAGCCAAACTATAAGGAATTCTGGGCTGAAATTTTAAGGTAAGGAAGTTAACTCAATTCTAAACAAGTTTGTAGAAGGAAGTTTCCTAAAAAGAGCTCTGGATTTTGAGTTATGAATTTTTGAAGTTATAACAGGGAATTGGTGCATAAGCAGACAGCTGCTTATGAAGAACAAGCAAGCAGTTCATCGTGGAGAATTATAGCGAGATGTGGGCATGAGGATCTCGCTTATAAAGGAAATCTCGCTGATTTTGTAAGGAAGATCTCGCTCTAGGGGGAAATCTCGCTAGGAATGGGGCTGAGTATCGCTAGTAAGGTGAGTATCGTTAAGATGAAAATTTGACAGGAAAAGCTTGATCTCGCCCTAGAGGATCTCGCTGATCTCGCTAATCTCACTCTAAGGGATCTCGCTCTAGAGGATCTCACTGATCTCGCCCATGAGGATCTCGCTAGTAAGGCTGTCTGTGTTAATGGAAGTTCCTTTAATAAATGAATTATTTGAGGTATTTTACTAGGAATTCTAAGTAGTTTAATCGAGAATTATATCTTTTCAGGCCAAGAAGAGCTAGAGGAAGCGTTTAAACTATTAAGAGCCTGACAAACGATGAGTGACTAAGTAAACTTAAGGTTTCCAATACTCATGCATATATGATCAAGTAAAAGCACAGTGACATTAATGATGAATTTATACTTCCTCAAGCAACAAATGGTTGGAAATAACTTAACGCATGTTTTTCCGGCTTGTATGTGTGTAACACAGGCCAAGGTATGTCGTGTAACCATTACAAAAGCTACGTTCTGATTTTTATTTATGCTTCCTAGGAGGAAAGCTATGAGAGAATGAGTTCGTGTGTAAATACTAGGCATGGAACTTAATTTGATGTGACAAAATACACATTTGATACCGAAGGACGTTTGAGAAGGTATCTAACCAATTTGGTCCCGAAGGACATTTGAGAAGGTACTGGCCAATTTGATACCAAAGGACATTTGAAAAGGATTCTGGCTATTTGATACGAAGGACATATGAGAAGGTATCATAGTAGCTCGATACTGAAGGACAAATTTGAGAAGGTATCTGAGCAGAGTACCTAAAATATGATGGTATTAGTATGGCCACGTGCACGTAGGCAGTTATGAATGAGAGACCGAATAGGGTCTCTTGGCCGGTAATAAACGTTTGGGAGCTAGAGCGTTTAGGCTTCGTTCTCAATTAGGGAATACATAATGTTTAATGATGTCTGAGAATGGTTTAAAGCTACATCTAGAGACAATTGCTTGAGTTTACTCATTGGTATATTTACATGTTTATAGTGACGCTATGCTTATTGCTTTACGATTCTATAAGTCACTCACTGGGCTTTTAACTCACAGAATCTGTGTTTTCCCTTTTCAGGTAGCGGTCAGTTCCCTCAAGGTTGATCCTGCTGCTGCTTGCCACCGAAAGATTCGGCTTATTAAAAGATTTAGGTTGATGATCTATTTATGTACACATGTTTTGAAAGGGACTAGGGCTTCTGCAGGAATGTTTGGGCCACCTGTGAATATGTTTCTATAAATGTAATGTCTTGGCTATATGCATGTATTTATGGAATCTTTATAAAATATTAAGGGAGGTTTGCTGTTTGCGTATATTATTAATGTTTCAAACAAGTTGGTATTTAGATTAGAAGGCTTGGGTGGTGAGTGCTAGCCGTAGGACTAGTAACTACCACGGTCATATCCTCTTTCAGAATAAAAGGGTAATCTAGGAGGGGGTGTGACAATGATGACTCTTTATAAATTGCTCGTAAGTACAGCTAGGTCAAATTAGCATTTTTCCCCTGTAGTTACATCTAACTCCTTAAGTACCACTGATTCATCTAATAAACAATAGATCATAGTCCCACCATGACTAAACCCCTCTCGGGCCAAAGGGTGTGGCATCACATTGTTCAACACCCGAAATCAGCCCTTAGGGGAGCAATTTATCTACTTACCCCTACTTCGGGGAAGGAATGAATTCCATCTTGTGTAGCTGAGTTCTCAGCTCCCCAATCAGAAGAATCCTTAAAATGGTAGGCTTGTTGAGTCGGCGATCTGACCACTCTCACCCATACAAATCAAAGGACCGCCCTCATAAGCAGGAGTTCACAACTCACTCAGGATTAAGGTCATATTACCTATGGCCATCCTAGTTAAATGAAAGTCTCTATTATGAACGGCGTTATATAATGAGACTAAGTATTTCATGGTCCGGTCTTATACAAACTCCTTTGTATAGAATATCCTCACTCGCATATCTAATACATGAATGATCAGGATCAGATCATTTGTAACACTTTACAACATTTGTAACACCTACAAAATGGGCCATACTCGTAGTGTCACCAAGATAAGGTACCTAGCCTTATCCATATACTACAAACCATTTAGGTTATCTCCTAAACATAATCCACCTGTATTTCTCCACATACATGTTTAAGTTACAAAGATAACCATGGATGTTAGTTTATTGGTTTATGGTTAATGCAACAAAAATATCAAATATTTTATAGACGAAGTGAACAAAATATCAAATATTATTAATCACATAAATGTTTGTTCATACAAGGTTTACAAACTATAGAACCCTACGAGATTTAGGGGATCAACCCCAACAATAACCCAACAAAATATTTATATATTTAATATTAAATTCCTTTTTTATTTAAAATTAAATTAGAGGAGGGAGTTATCATAACTCCCTCAACCCACTCTCTCATCTAAACATGAAAGTTGGTTTCACGTGAGAGGAAGTTGATCACTCTAAATTACAATGCTCACAAGAACTCTCTGTTAGAGATGTCCAATTTCCCCATGGGGACGGGGATTCCCCAATTAGGCGAGAAACGGGGGAGGGAGTGGGGGAAAAAAGTTCTCCATGAGCGAAATGGGGACGGAACGGGGAATGCATTCCCCGTCCCCGGCCTCGACCCCGGCCCTGCCTCGATTAATTTTTATATATTTATTTAGTATAGTTATCTAATGTTATGTTATTTTATTATTATATAAATATTACATTTAAATTTCAAATTTGATTATTTATTGTGAAAGATAATGAATATATTTAAATTGAATGTCTAAATTTAGATTATATATGTGAATAATTTGATTTATATTTATTTCTTTATACTAAAAAAATTAACTAGCTTTTTTATGCCAAAATTTGAGTAATTTATCTTTAAATTCAAATTGTCATATAAAACTAACCATAATAAAAAATTAAGTGATAAAGTTAATTATTTAATTAAAATTTTCTCACATTAGTGATTTAAATTAATTGGCTTTTCACAAAAAAAAAAAGTTATGGGAAAAAATTCCCCGGGGGGAACCCGATCCCCATGGGGATGGGGAATGAAATAGGGAGCAGGGACGGGGATGGGGAATGACATCCCCGGCCCTGCCACGCCCGGTGGACATCTCTACTCTCTGTAATCTCCTCTCTAGAAAACTATTATCCTTTCCAAAATTATTATCGAAGCCCACAACTCTCATTGATTCTCTCTCTTCAAGAATACCGAGGTTACTCGTTGGTGGTTTCCAGTTGCACAGTTCATGTTTTTTAGGAAAGAGCTTATGTTGTTGGAAAAACTTGCAGTAGATTTGAGATGAAGCAAGAAGATTTGAGAATTCAAGGGTAGTTTATGATTCTCCCTTCGTTTCTTCTTTTTGTACTGTGAAAAGCATGTTGTATGTATGAATGTTTATTGTTTTGTTTCTGTCATCTCTGTATTTTATATCGTTCTGTGAAACTAAATTAAGAGACACAATACCTTTCACGCTTCTGCTTCAGTTTTCAAAACCTTCAGCTGCAACTATAGAGTGAGTAAATTTCGTATTGTAAAGCTACATTCCCAGCTCTTCAATCAGACAAATCCCCAAAATGGTAAGCATATTGAGCTGGCAAAACTGGCCACTCTCACTTATGCAGATCAAAGGATCGCCTTCATTGGCAAGAGTTCATAACTCACTCAGGATTCAGGTCAAGTCACCTATGGTTTTCCTGGTGAAATGTAAGTATCTTCTATCAACAGTGTTATATAGAAAGACTATTCATTTTGTGGTCCGATCTTATACAAACTCTTTCTATAGAACACCCCTGGTCACATGTCTCCACATGAATGATCAAGATCAGATCATTTGTAGCACTTTACAACAGTTGTAACAACTACAAAGCGGGTCGTATTCGTAGTGTCACTAGGATAAGGTAGGATAAGGTACCCAGCCTTTTCCATCTACTACAAACTGTTTAGGTTATTTCTTAAACATGATCCACATGTATGTCTCTACATACATGTTTAAGTTAAAAAAAATAATCTTTGATTTTAGTTTATTCGTTTTGTGGGTTAATGCTACTAAATGTCAAATAAAATACTTCTAATTTTATTAGATAAATAAATTGTTTGTACGGTACAATTACAAACTACAAGACCCAAGAAATTTAGGGCATCAATCCCAACAATCTTCCACTTGTCCTAAAGTTAGTAGAGTGTACATCATAAAATTCAAACTATTACAATAGTACACAAAAACAAGAAACTAGGGCATACAATACGTGCCCAATACATAATCTCTCACTTGCCCTAGTCTAGATGCGGCATGTCTTATAGACCCAGACTCTTCAGGTGACCCTCAAACACCTTAGCCGTGAAGGCCTTTATAAATGGATCAGCAACGTTGTGCATCGAAGCGATCTGCATGACGATCACATCCCCTCGATGCACAATCTCCCTTATTAGGTGATACTTGAGCTCTATGTGCTTCTCACGCTTGTGACTTCTAGGCTCCCTAGAATTAGCCACAAGACCACTATTATCACAATAAAGGGTGATGGGTTTTCACATGTTTAGAATTGCTTCTAGATTAGTCAAAAATTTCTTGAGCCAAACAGCCTCCTTGGCGGCTTCACAAGTTGCTACATATTCTGCCTCCATTGTGGAGTCAGCAATGCACCCTTACTTGGTGCTTTTCTAGACTACAACTCCTTCATTATGAGTGAACACTAATCCTGAAGTGGCTTTCCTGGAATCCCTATCAACTTGAAAAGCATAGTCTATGTGTCTTGTAAGGATCAAATCCTTAGACCCATACACGAGCATGTAGTCCCTCGTTCTCCGAAGATACTTGAGGATAATTTTAACAATAGTCTAGTGATCTAATCCTGAATTAGATTGATATCTACTGACTATCTCCATTGCATAGCAGATGTCAGGGCTAGTACAAAACATCACATACATCAGGCTACCAACAGCTGATGCATAGGGGATCTATCTCATTTCCTTAACTTCTTGAGGTCTCTTAGGAGATTGTTCCTCAGACAGAGAAACTCCATGGCTGAAAGGTAGCAAGCCTCTCTTGGAGTTTTAAATCAAATATTTGACAAGTATCTTGTCAATATATAATTCCTAAGACAAGCTCAGCGATTTGTTCTTTCGATCCCTAAATATCTGAATATCCAGAACAAACTCTGTCACTACTAAATCTTTCATTTAGAATTGGGCCACTAACCATTGTTTAATATTAATCAATAGACCTACATCATTCCCAATAAGTAGGGTATTGTCTACATACAAAACTAAGAAAGCTATTGAACTATTAATGATTTTCTTGGAGACACAAAGCTCATCAACATGTTGATCAAAGAAGATTTTATCGCAACGTCAAACCTTATATTTCAAGATCGAGAATCTTGTTTCAATCCGTAAATGGACTGATTAAGCTTGCAAACTTTTTGCTCTTGACCTTGGGTTATGAATTCCTCTGGTTGCTGCATATATATGGTCTCCTCAAGATTGTCATACAAAAGTGTAGTCTTAACATCCATCTGTCAAATCTCATAGTCATAGTATGCATCAATGAACTGGAGTATCCGAATAGACTTCAACATGGCAATAGGCGAGAAATTCTCCTCAAAGTGAACTCTCTCAACCTGGGTATAGCCCTTTACCACAAGTCTAACATTAAAGGTTTGCACCTTACCATCTGCACCCCTTTTCCTCTTGTAGATCCATTTGTAACCTATAGGTCTTACCCCCATCAAGTTGAGATTCCAGATCGAATTGAAGTACATAGACCTCATTTCAAGATCCATAGCTTTGATCCATTCATTTTTGTCTACATCTTCCATTGCCTTCTTATAGAATAATGGATCCTCAATGTTGCCATCATATATGACATTTGGGGTTTCTGCTAAACCCATATAACGAATAGGCAGGTTTGCAACCTTCCCACTACGTTGAGGCTCCCTCAACGGTTGAGGTGGATGTGACCTACTAGATGAACCAACTTCAACAACTCTTATTGATATACTTAGCTCTTCAACAACTCTTGTTGAAGGTTCAATAGTTTCATTGAAATGGTCATTCAATACTATCTTACTACATGATTTGTGCTCCTAAATGTGGTCCTCTTCTAAAAATGTAGCTTTTGTCGACACAAACACTTTATTATCTTTAGGATTGTAGAAGTAGCCACCTCTAATTCCTTTTGGGGTAGGCTACAAGTAGGCATAATTTTGAATGAGGTACCAATTTTTTAAGATTAGCCTCAATCACGTGTGTTGGGAAACCCCAAATCCTGAAATGTTGTAAATGACCTTTACGACCACTCCAGAACAAGTCAGGTTAAGAAGCATAATTCATGATAGACCAAACCATGTCCAACAAGGTTCGATTTCTCATTTCTAATACACCATTCTGCTAAGATGTACTAACTGCTGAGAGTGGGGAAAAAATTCCATGTTTTATCAAATAGTCTTGAAATTTCAATTCCATATACTTTCCACCTCGATCCGATCGAAGTGTTTTGATTGTTTTGTCTAATGCATTGTCAACTTCAGTCTTGTACTCCTTGAACTTTTTAAGGGCTTCAAACTTATGTTGTAGTAAACAAACATACCCATATCTTGAATAATCATCAATGAAGGTGATGAAATATTCAAACCCTCCTCTTACCTTAACATTCATAGGATCACAAAGTTCCGAATGTACGAGTTCTAAGGCTCTTTTGGCTCTGCGACCTTTTCCAATAAAAAGGTCTTTTAGTCATTTTTCCTTCAAGGCATGACTCACATACAAGTAGAGAATTTTCTTCTAACTCACTTAGAAGCCCAATCTTAATCAATCTTCAAATCCTATTGAGATTTATGTGACCTAACCTTAGGTGCCAAAGATGGGCATTTTCTTTAGAAGAAATTTTCTATCTTTTGTTTTTTAGTTATCGCAATTCTAAACAGTTTGGTATTTAGGAAGGGCTTTATTGTTAATGGTCTTAGCACATAAAGGTTATCTTCGAGCTTTGCAGAACAAATATGAACACCATTCTTATAAACAAACACTTTATTTACATTAAGTGATAAAGAGTAGTTTTTTTTTTTTTTCTAATAAGCATTTTACAGAAATCGGGTTCCTTTTTAAACCAGGAACAACACATAAACTTTCTAATAAAATTTAAGATTTTTGTAAACAGAGCCAAAGTCGTCTCACTGCCTTAACTGAGAAGATGTGCCCAATTCCAACATGCATCATCATCTCACCAGTCTCTAGCTGCCGCCAGGAACAAATTTCCTAAAATAAAGAACAAACGGGGTTAGTGGTGCCTAAATCAATTATCTAAGCAGAATCATCATTCTCTACTAGACATGTTTCCAACACAAGTAAATCACATTTACCTTGTTTGGCCTTCTTCTTATCTACCAAGTACTTGGGACATTTCCTCTTCTAATGTCCTCTTGGTTGCAATTGAAACAGATTCCCTTTACAGTCTTGGCCTTCTTATCCTTTTGGCAGCAGTAGGGTTAGCCTTCCCCTAACCTCCCTTCTTCTTCTTCCACTTTTTGGTGTCGGAAGAAGAAGGTGCATACTTAGTTCCAGAGACTGAACCTCTGTAGAACTTCTTGGAGGACGAAGCAACATTTGTCTCACCATTTTATTTCTTGACTTCCATCAAGGACTAAACAGTCTGTAGCTCATTGAGCATGGTGGTCATATTTTAGTTAATCCTATTCATAACAACATTGCTATGGAAATGCATAAAACTTTCAGGTAAAGTTTCCAGGATGAAACTAAACTGACTGGTTTCATCAATGACATACTCATTCAACTTTGCCACATTAAAGTGGACCATCATGTTCAAAACATGTTCACGAACAGAGACCCCTTCTTGCATACGAACATTGAAGATATATTTGAGAGTGTCGTGCCTGAGTTGAGTGGACGGTTGTTCAAATATTCCCTTCAGGTACAACATAATCTCACTAGCAGTGAGCATGGGCTCATGCTTCTTAGCCAAAAATTTAGATAAGTTGGCCAAAATATACGATCAGGCCTTTTCATTAGCCCTGACCCATCACTCATATGCCTCCCAAACATTTTAGGTGGCATTAGCAGGTGGGACTTGAGGAAACTCCTCAATGAGGATGAATCGCAAATCATCAATGATTAGCATTGTATTGATTGTATTTTTCCATGTAGCGTAGTTATCGCCGTTAAGTTTTTTAAAGGCAAGCAAATTTAATGTAGCACTTGCCATAATTAAATATGTCGAAACCATACAATTTATCTATATTAGTTATACAAGCATTACACAGTTAAACAACCAATCAATTTAGCAAAATAAACTACTGCACTCTATGTGACATCTATCTTGCAATGATGCTTCAATGGGGCAGGGTAAAATCCGTCGTCGGGTGATATGTTACCCTTTCACTGAATGGAGACTATCTCAACTAATAATTACACTAGAATAACTTTTTTTCCTATAATTATTAGTCATCATTGTTTGGTCTAGAAAATTGTTAACTAGCTTAACATTTTCTTGTAAACCCTGCATTTTAGATTCTAGAGTTTCGCCCCAATGAGTAGACCGTAGGAAAAAACCGATTGAGATAAAAACTAAAGCAATCTTATAAATTTCTGGAGTTTGAGTAAAAATTCATGCAAATGTCATCTTTAGGGAGACACAAACAAAGGTATCTCGAGGCCGAGCATGAAAATTTACTATAAATTAATAAGAGAGACCGTAGGATGTGTTGACACATGTCCCGCTCCCACTTACTATAGACACTCTTTACATTCACTTTGTTATTGACCTACACAAACACCACCCATAAGAAAGCACAAGCAAAGCTATCTCGAGGCTGAGTATAGGTCTCACGGTGTAAATTTTCAAGGAGAAACGTGATAGGAAAAATGAAGTATCATATACCTCATCTTCCTCCCACTGAGTATTTTACCTAGAGTTGATTAACTTAGAAAAATACAACTAATTATTTTTGCTAAATGTTTGTTATTTCCCAATGTAATATTTACTTTGGTTAGTTAAACAACGTTGATTTATATTCATTAAATATTTTAACAAATATTAATCACTTATTGCATATTTGTAATAAATCTATCTAATTCACCTTCCAGGTCAGTTCCCAGATAGGGGTGTTTTGTTTCCATCAACTTAAATACCCCAGCCTAGATAGAATCGTCCTTAAACAAAGATCCCTTATAGATACATTTGTTACAAATTTAATATTTTATGATCATCCAATTTCATCCTATTAACTAAATTAAAAGAGTAAACCTATTTCTAATCTTATTAGAAATATTGTGCTCATAGGTCTAATGTGAATCAAATTTTAAACTATTTCAAAAATTATTTATAACCTATGTTAGCATGCAACTCTTAATTATAGATTTTAATATCTAATTTTATTTAACTTATAATGGTTATAAAGTATAAATGAAACAAATTAAAACCTACGGTTGCATCTAATGACATACTTTGAAAAATTATAACATTATAATTTACCTAAAATGGTGTTATGCATCATGCAATCTCATTTTTTATTACATACCATACATAACATGTAAAACCGAACCCTAATTACTTCAAGTAAGAGTAAGTAATGTGATGTCTTCTAATGAGCTAAATGAAGCCATGTCTTAGGAAGGGTAGAAGATGGAAGCAAGAAGAAATAGGCTCTTGGGTAGCTAAGTATAAAAGTAGGACAAAACTCGGCTAGGTTAAGGAAGGTCATGCTTGATGATGGAATGCATAATAAGCATATGAATGAGATCATGCCATTTAATGAGGTATAGTGCTGAAGTAATATTGTGAGGAAGTTAGAAAAAGGAAATTTGCTAAATCCTAGCCATTCATCACCAATAGTGGGCCAGTTGGCACAAGGAGGGTTCATGCTGGATTTTGGGCGGTAATATAAGCAAAAAGGTCGAGTTCATTGGGTGGTTTGGATAAACTACTTAGGCTATTTGTGTAATTCTAGTGGTATTCGAAAGCTCTGTGTGTCAATTTTTTATAGCTGGGCTATTGGAAGGAAAACTCGCCAGAATAAGGCCGGAAGGGCAAAATAAAGACGAAGGGTCTATTTCTCGGGTGAATCTAGGCCATCAGTGAAGAATTGAAGCTTCAGGACGAATTACGAAGCGTTTTGAGCTAAAAATTTGAGAAAATATTATTAACTCAGTTATAAACAACCTTGTAGAATAAAACTTTTTAAGATGAGGCCTGAAAATCGAGTTATATAATTTTGAAATTTGAACTGGAAATTGTTGAACAAGCAAACAGCTGCTTGAATTGAGGCCAATGATGAAGTTTTGAATCTACAGATTAAAAGAAGAAGAATTTGGAGCTGAAATTTTAAGATAATGTTGCTAACTCAATTCTAAACATGTTTGTAGAATGAAGTTTCTTCAAAAGAGAGCTGGATTTTGAGTTATGAATTTTTGAAGTTGTAACAGAGAAGCTATGCATAAGCAGACAGCTGCTTGGGAAGAACAAGCAAACAACTCATATGGAGAAAGAGGATCTCACTAATGAAGGAAATCTCGCTAATTTTGTGCTGAGGATCTTGCTAATGAAGGAAATCTCACTAATTTTGTGATGAGGATCTCGCTCTAGAAGGGAATCTCACTAGAAATTAGGCTGAATCTCGCTGGTAAGGTTAGTATCGCTAGGATGACAGTTTTCCAGGAAAAGCTTGATCTCGCTCATGAAGAGGATCTCGCTCAAGAGAATCTCGCTCATGAGGAGGATCTCCCTAGTAAAGCTGTCTTTGTTGATGAAAGTTCCTTTAGTAAATGAACTATTTGAGGTATTTTGCTAAGAATTCTTAGTAGTTTAACCGAGAATTATGTCCTTTCAGGCCAAAAAGAGCTAGAAAAGGCATATAACCCGTTAAGAGGCCAACAAACTGTAAGTGACTATGTGATGAATTAATGTTTTAATGATTTAGAAACTATGATTTCCTTGAAGTTAATTTTCATGCTAAGTGTTAGAAACTATGATTTCTTTGAAGATATTCCTCATGCTAAGTGTTTAAATGAAGTGCCAAGCAACGTATTTGTGAAATTGTTTCTCATGATAAGTAAAGCATGTTTTCCATGGAATTGACATGATTTAAATATGTTATCTTGTCCAAATACTTTCAGCATGTCTTTGTAACTCCATTTTCATGATGTTTACTAGTGTATGGGTTTTCCAAGTATGTTTTCCATGTCTAACGCATGCTAGTGGTTTTTACAAGCTGGTTCAGTATGTTTTAAGCCAACTTATTTCACAAAGTATGAAGCATGCGTTAGGGTTAAAGCTAAGGTTGAATGAAGCTTGATGTACTATGTTTTAAATACCTAAGGTTGTCAAAGTACATGCGGTTGTATTCCTAAACAAAATGAAAAGGAGATACTGAAGGTAAGAAAGGTATCCTAAAGAGTTTTCTATGCTATATTTGAAAACTATTCTTTTAATGCTCTTCAAGAACTTGATAGCTTAAGTGAGCCGGATACCGAAGGTAAGGAAGGTATTTGAATAAATGTACCGAAGGTGTTGACGGTACATAGAAAATACCACATGCACGTTGGTAATACGACGTTGAGGGATTAAGCAAAAGGGTTGTCCCCGACTAAGGTTGACGTTGAGGGATTGAGCAAAAGGGTTGTCCCCGACTAAGGTTGATGTTGAGGGATTGAGCAAAAGGGTTCTCCCCGACTAAGGTTGATGTTGAGGGATTGAGCAAAAGGGTTCTCCCCGACTAAGGTTGACGTTGAGGGATCGAGCAAAAGGGTTCTCCCCGACTAAGGTTGACGTTGAGGATTAGATCTAGTAGTTCACTATCAACTAATTATAATCGGAGGTCGAAGTATGGGTCTCCTAGGCTATATACTAGTAAAGGGTGACCGAGGTATGGGTCTCTTGGCCAGTAACAGACATTGGGAGCTAAAGCGATGTATGCTCGTTCTCAACTAAGGAATAGTGATGCTTAATGATGGTTTTAAAGATTTTATGTACACGTTTGCTTGGTATATTTTAGTTCCAATATTATGTTTTCGAGCTTTCAGTTTAAGCATGAGATTTATGTTTTTATTAAGCCCACTCATTGGGCTTTTAGCTCACGTTTTCAAATGTTTTCCTTTTCAGGTAGCGGTCAGTTCCCAAAAGACTTTTCTACTGCTACTCTGCCACTCAAAGAAACAAGTTGAAGGAAGTGTAATTTAAAACATGTATTAGTTAGTACACATGTGTCTGTCTAGTGACTAGTATTCTAGATGGTAGTTAGTACACATGTGTCTGTCTAGTGACTAGTATTCTAGATGGGACTCACTAAGTTGTAATATTCATGTATGAACAATGCTGCGAAACCCTACAATGTAAATGTGTTAAGTCTCTGAGTAAAAGTTAACAGGTTTGTTATGCAGTGCCAGCAAAAGGGTTGGTAACTGCTGCAGTCACCATTCCATCCAGGCTAAGAGGGTAATCTGGAGTAGGGTGTGACATAACAATTATATACTATGGTAATGATAAAATAATAATAACATAAATCCATACATTTGAAACCATATATTATAATATTTATAATATAAATTATGCATGGATATATTATTAATGCATGCAACCATATATTTTAACTATTATACTATATGATGCACGAGCATGCTTAATTAAAAATCATGTAAGCTTATAATATAACATTTATATTAAAATGATGCATGAATAAATGCATAGTCTATGGTGGGATTTTCTCTATATGACATACATTATGATATATATTAAACAAAAATAACCATACATCCAATGCATAATTAAAAACAACATTTTGGACTGGGATTAGCTTCCTAAACTATTAATTAAACTAATATAACTATTATATTAATTTATTAATCAAAAATAAATTTAAATTACAATTATAACAAATAATAATTTAATAAAAGAAGAATTTCCACCACTTAACTGTCTGGGAGAAGCGAACCACCATTCTAAACCTCTGGACCGTGAACTACTAGTCGAACCAGTCTCCTCGCTTGCATCATCACGTTCGGAGTGTTGTACCTTACTGCCCTCTCTGTTCTAAAGAGTTGGAGTGTAACGACCCGACCTCTTAGGACTTAGGTTAGATCGTTACTAAAATAAATGCATGCATAAAATTTAAAACGATGCTCAATAACTTGAAATAAATGTTAATTAAACAAGAGAAGTTCAAAAGACATTTATTAAATGCAATGGTTAAAACAATAATAGGGTACCCATAATTCGTAAAGACTATTAAAAGTATATAAAATAAATAATTTGTAATAATAAGTTTAAGACAGTAAAACTAAACATTAAAAAAAATAAGGACTCTAAATGTCATGATGCGGAAGCGTAAAAACTAGTCCCAGTGGCACGATCACGGATTCCGCTGCGCCATCGCCGGTGCATCTCTACCCTTACCTGAAATATAACATGAAAAAGAGTGAGTATAAAATACTCAGTAAGTAACCCCACCACTGGGGTCAGGCTAGGCATCTATATCCTCTAGATACCCACCTACGACACATAAACAAATGGAACAAACAAAAGACTGAGCCCTATCCTATTGTAGTTAAGTATGCCCACAAAACTGGTAAACCCCGAAGGGAACACAAAACTGGTGAATCCCGAAGGGAACACAAAACTAGTCAAATCCCAAAGGAAACACAAACTGGTGAATCCCGAAGGAAACACAAACTGGTGAATCCCGAAGGAAACACAAAACTGGTAAATCCCGAAGGAAACACAAACTGGTGATCCCGAAGGAAACACAAAACGGGTGAATCCCGAAGGAAACACAAACTGGTGAATCCCGAAGGAAACACAAAACTGGTGAATCCCGAAGGAAACACAAACTGGTGAATCCCGAAGGAAACACAAACTGGTGAGCGTCTAACTAATCAATAAGGATAGTCACACAGTCTCAACATTTTAAGAATCAACATTGTACAATTCTAGAACATACATGAAAATCCTTGATACCATGGCTCCATCACATACACATGATTATTGACAACATATCATACTACATTCATGTATACCTTACATCATAATCCCACAGCATGCAAGTGTGCCTCAACACCAGCAGATAAGATATCAACATATGAAAACACATACCCTCATATTCTAACGATCAAGTGCCTAGGTGTATCTTTAAACAAAACAGAACCCGTGCCAGAACATACTTGATTCAGATCATACTATCAGTCAACATGCTAATATTTCAGTCTTGGAACCAGGACCCAAACATACAAATTGAATCCAATGATCACCAATTAACTTACCCAAACGAAACTTGATCAACAAACACTTGCAAGATTTCGACTCCAAAATCTCCTCTTAGCAAATTTTAAAAATCAATGGATGACAACTTGGAACCTTCAAGAATACTTAAAATTAAACCATTCTTTAGTCCAATAATCAATGGGTGCCCAACAACCAACAACAAGGATTATAACACTTACCAAACTACTTGCCGAAACGAACTCCAATCCGTTGGCCAACACATTGCGCACTTTAAAGTACTCTAGTCTTGGATATAAATCCCAAATATAATAGGTATCAACAAAAAGGAAAAATCCACAATTTTAATGGGCAACCCAAAACCTTCAAAACTCAACTGACCTCACCCAAAACTTACCAACATTCGCCAAAATTCGACGAACGACAGTGGAGGAAGGCGGTGACCAGTGGAGGTCGGCGGCTGAGCTCGGACAGTGGGCTGGACAAGCGACGAATGAAGCTGGGTTTCTGGTCGCGCGAGTCTGCAGCTGGAGAGAACGTGAGACGGCAACTGAAGCGGCGAACGAGGCTGGGTTTCGGACAGAGTGGCGGCGAACACACGGATCCGGAAGGCGGGGCTGAGCTCTGCAACGATGCAGCGGGAGCGGGTTGGGTTGGCGGTGGCAGAGACGGCTCGAACCGATGTCGACGGAACGCTGGTGGCTGGAGGCAGCGTGGTCACGAGTTGCGTTGACGACTGCTGGAAAAACGAAAACAAAAGGGGGCAACTAGGTCTTTGGTGGCGTAAGGAAGAAGAAGAAAAGGGTTGTTTTATAAATAATAATAATAATTTATAAGGAAATAAAATAAACCCTTTATTTATTCTTTTCCTTATTCTACTATATTTTATTAACTACCTTTCAAAATTTATTCCTATTATTAATTTCCAAATTGAACAATTTCCAAGGTTAAAAATAAATTCCTGCACTTACACTGGAAATCCAAAATTCCAAAAATGTCCTTCAATAATAAAATATTAAAATTACATTAATACTAAAAAAAATACAGGGTGTTACATGGAGAGCATTGACCATGTATTATTCTAGTGTTAGCGTACACATGATATCTGGTGTATGGTGATTGATTACGCTCTCATTTTTTAAGATTTCAATAATGGATTCATCTTGTCTTTGTTTGCTCGATAAAGGGTCATTTGATTTAAGGTTTTATAAATCCCCAGGAATTAAGGATGTCTGGAAATAATAAGTCTGAGAATAAGATTGATGAGAATTCGGGATGACTATGTTTGGTTGTTCATGGGAATTTTATCAGGATTTTATGGGAATAAATTATTTTTGTATTTAATTTATAAAATAAATCATAAAAACTCGATTATTTGATAAATAATAAATTCAATTTAAAGTTTAGAGAAAAATAATTATTTAAAAATCAACTAATAAGATTGATTAAAGTATTAATTACAAGTATTTGTAAAATGAGAAATTTATAACTAAAATGACTTGATTACATAATTTGATGGGACCAATTTGATGAATTTATATAATTATGATGTATTAATTAATAAAACATCTAATGAATTCTAACTAATCAATGATAAACTAACTATAATTATTTTAAAAAATAAATTCATATTTTATTCATCATAATAATCATTAACTAACTACAAATATAATTAATTAATCGATTGATGGTTTTATTGCATCAGCTCTTTATTGAAAAATAAGTATGGGTACATATGTGTATATATAAATTAATTTATTAAACTAAAATAAAAATTATGTATATATTAAATTGTTATATATATAATATATATATATTATATATATATATATATATATATATATATTATATTATTAAATAGGAGTAGTTAAATTCATAAACTACAATTTAAAATTTAATATAATTTCATAAAATATAATTTTAATTTTCATATAATAAATAATTAAAATTAATTAGTTTGAATAATATATAAATAAAATAAATAATAAAGAAATATATTATAAGAGCTCAGAATGAAGAATATCCACTTTTTTATGGGAATCATGGATATAATGGATGCATGGGAATAGTTTATTCCCATGTCAAAGCTACAAGAATCGCTTACCAATTCCTAACCTTATTTCCGTCATAATTCTCTCAATCCAAAGATTCCCTAAGTGAATTAGAATTTTCTGTAATTGTATATTGTGAATTGGAATTTTTTGTAATTGTACATTGGACACTTTTGGTCTGCATCATCCATAATAAAATGTATGTCAAATCTTGCCAACTTTTGGAATTCTAAAATTTTGAAATTAAAAAATTAAATATAATTAAATGTTAAAGAAACTAAATTTTGAAATGACGGTTTGCAAAATTAAATTGATTGAAAATAAAAGTTCACAAACAATAAAATTTAAAAAATATATTTTAAAATTATGAATAATTATGTATTTTATATTTTCTAAATGAATACTAATATATTTTGTTAGAAAATTGTGAATTTAAGATATTATATTAACTTTACTAGGTTAGGAACATTAATAAACCATGAAAGTAAAAAGAAAAATCACTTTTTAAAAATTCCAAAGCTGAATTATTCAATTAAAAAAATTCATATTTTATAAATTATTAATAATTCTAGATATTATCTAGCCCTCTCGAACCCATTTTGTCATATGGCAATTTATGTACTTTTTTAATAAAAGTAAAAAATTCTTTTTCCATGTGGGTAAGGAAGAGAAGCATGAACTTAGCTACAAACTAGGCTACACCTATGTATTGCTCTTTATAGGAAAAAAATTTCCTCATCTATTGTGCAACCGACTATCTCCAGTTAAAAGCTACTACGTGAAAGTTTGTTTTTTTTAAAAAAAAATATTATTAAAAAATTGTTTTTTTTTTCATGTGTGTATGGGAAGGGGAGCGTGGAGGTTGCACTTAGGTATGGATTTGTATAGAAAAAAACTGTAAAAAATCTAGTCCTATGGTGGTATGGAAGGAGTTCTTATCTCCATTCTCCATGTGTAACATGTGTCACAATCATATTTTTTATATTAAATTTTTATGACCAAAATAGAATGACATTTTAGAAAAATGACCCAACAGATTTTTCTTGAGAAAATGACCAAACGACTAATTTGGATACTGTTTAAAATGTAACCATTTCAAACAAATAAAAAATTAAAAGAACCTAACTTCTGAAAAAAAGAATATATAAAATAATATCACTAAACGAATCTATCGCTACAAAATCTAAAAATATAGTTATAAATTAATGATTGGAAGCTCGAAAAATTATAATTTATTTACTTATTTTCACATACAAAATTAAAGTTGATCATAAAGTATATTTAATTATAAGTATTGAATAAGCAAATATCTTATATTCAAAAGAGCTATAATGAAGTCAACCTCATACTAAGCTAAGCAAATATCTTATACTCATTCTAAAAGCAACTTCAATATTTATTAGTATGAGTAATCCAAATACCTTGTATTGATTAGAATTTATGTTATACTTTGTCACATACATTATATTAAAAATAAGTTAAATCCTATGCAAATACCTTGTAATAGCTAAAAAAAAACTCCATCAAATCATGCAAATGAAAAGATTATGTACTAAAAAAAACATCTTTAAATTACATACCTATAGGTTGTGGATTCTAGCTACCTCTTCCACTAGCAAGTTAGTCTAGGCTTCCGACTAAGGTTGAAAAATTGAGTCCAAAACTGTTGTCGTGATTTTGGCGAGAGTGTATATGTTTTATGAGTCATGTGTTGAAATTGTTGTTATTGAGTCTGTGAGCTTGGTGGTCGTAGTGAGGAAGATGAAGTTGATATTGTCGAGGGATCAAAAAAATTTCCGGTAGCTAGAGATGAAAACATAGAAAAAAAACGTAATCTAGATATAGATGTTTACTAAAAAAAATTCTGGAGGTAAAGATATACATAAGATTTTTGTTGGAGATATAGAAATAATAGAATTTTTTACACGTACAAGACATTTTTAAGGGTAAATATGGAAGAATATGATGAGTGCTAAGTCCCTTCTCAAATATCAATGATCCTTTCTCCATCTTTAATTTAAATAATTTTTTAAGTTATTCCATTTTATCATTCTCATATTTGATTTCTAACTCTTCACATTTTCTTTTATTTTTCTTTTATTTTTCTTTTCCCACTACTCATTCCCTTATTTTTCAACTTTTATTTTCAAAGTAATTTCACTTCCCATCTCTATTTCTAGTTTTATTTTTTTTTTCTTACTATTCTTTTAATTTATTTTGGGTAGTTGTAAAATAAAACAAACAATAATAATGATTTATTTCAATTTAATTATTATATTTACGTTATATTTATATTTATGATTATCCATTATGATATATTTAATTTGTAACTTTATATTTAAATAATTAAATATTTTTTTCACAAACTAATTTAACAATTCATTAGAAAAAGACTTTAATATGCGAATAATAAATTCATATGAAGTGAAAACAATAAGCAAAATCGAAATAATAATTGAAATTCTACTCCCACGTCATATCTCCATACAACAAAATCATTTGATTTTAACCATCATGATGCTTCTCATTTAGAAATGGAATTGTGTTTGCTTGAGTGAATTGCGTGTCATTGCAATTTGGAGAGTGTTCGTTGAGAATCCAATTTGGATAGAGTACCTATATATCTAATATTCAAACTTCAATAATAAATATAAACTAGTTTGATAATACTGAATATTAAAATGATAATATAATGTAACATTATTTGAAAATATATAAAAATAGAAGGAAAGAGAAAATTGTTAGTTAAAAAAATGAGGAGCAATGGTTGTTTCAAAGTATTAGTGGGGCCAGTAAAAATTTAATATAAAAAAATATGATGGCGATACGAATGGGAAGGGGAGGTATGGACTCCTTCCACTTCCGTAGGACAAGATTTTTTCCATTCCTGGACCCAATTAAAACCTACCCATGGCAATTTAATTATTTTAATAAATTATTAGAAATTTTATGTGTAGGAGATGGGAGCAAGGACTTCCGTACAACTCTACCTAATTATTGCTTTCTATGAAAAAAAGAAAAAGAAAAAATAGGTCCAGCCCAAAGTTGTCATGTAGCAATTTTTTAAAAAAATTATTAAACAATTATTTTTTATGTGCTTGGAGGAAGGGGAGCACAAACATATTCCTTTTTATATAGAAAAAACTTGGGTGCAGCCATCTATTGTGCAGCCCTTGCTACACTTAATTAAAAATTATCATGTATTTTATTTTTTCATGTGTTAGGGGAAGTAGGAGCATAGTTGCATTTAAGTATTTCTCTTTTATTTTAAAAAAAAATATTGGGTGCAATTGGACTACACTCATCTATTGTGCAGTCATATGATGCATCTGGCTGCACCCAATTCAAAACTATTAAGTGACAATTTATTTTTTAAAAAATTATTAAAAATTACTTTTGAGACTATACCTATCTAATATGAACCTTGTTACACCCAATTACAATCTGTCATGTGACAATCTATTTTTATTTTAAAAAATTATTTTTCCATGTGTTTAGTGGAAAGGCGAGCATAAGTGATTGCTCTTTTATAAGAAATTTTTAAAAAAAAATATTAAAAAGTTATTTTTTAGGTGTGAAGGGGAAGAGAGAGTATGGACTTACGTATAGCCTAAGTTGCACCTAAGTATTGCAATAGTTAAAAAAAAAATAGTAATAATAAAATATAACAAACATAGAAGTTTGCCTAAAACCAAAATAATACCAAATTATACTCTCTTCATATCCTTGTATCAAAGTACAAACATATCCTTGTGTCAAAGTTTGCCTAAGTTCATACTCTCCTTCCCTTAGACTCAAATTTTATTTGTTATAGTTTTTTTTTCACTTTAAAATTTTATTTAGTATTTTTCCCATAAATTTCTATACCATGTATAGAAAATTCTTAAATCACAATAAAATTATCAGAAAGTTTAGTAACAGTTTTGTTGGCTAAGAGTTTGGTCAACCTCTCACATTCATTACTCATCTTTAAGATGTTCATGTTTTTATGAGATTAACTTTAGTTTGCTCGAATGGATATAATGAAGTTTGTTATATGAACTTCAAAAAGTATGTATTCTTGTCGTGTAAGATGGTAATAGATGTTTGTAATTTGTAATATTTTACTAATTTTGTGAATAATATGTGTGCTAAAAATTATTTGGTATGAGGTGTTTGTAATTTACAATATGTTACTAAATTTTCAAATAATATGTTTTCTAAAAATTTGCTACTAAAACAAAATTATATATTTTCTAAATTTAATGATAATTCCTAGAAAAAAAATGGGGCTTATAAACTAAAATGTAATTGAGTTTCACGTAGCCTATCTTTCTCAAACTCACTCTCTTTTTCTTTCACAACCATCCTCATCGCTTGTGAGAGATCGCAACTTTAGCGAAAATGGGAGCATGGATTTAAAGTGTTGTACCAAAGCTCTTTTATAGAAGAAAAAAAAAAAAAAAAAAAAAAAAAAAAAAAAAAAAAAAAAAAAAAAAAAAAACTATGATGTCATCGGTTGCACTCATCTATTATGGCAATTTGCTTTTTTTTTAAAAAATATTAAAAAGTTATTTTCATGTGCGAAGAAAAGAGGAAACACGACCTAAACTATAACCTAAGTTGCACCTAAATATTCCTTTTACGGTCGTCGTCGCTTGTCTCCAAGCCATGGATGCACTACGTCATGAATGCAAGGTTCATATCTTGAGCTTCTTTGAACCTAAGGAAGCAGCATGTTATTTTGAAGCAAAAAAATGTCTTCACGAAATTCCTCCTCTCCACGAACAATCATGAATTCTTTAATCTACACAAAAACGCATAGAATTAGCATAAATTTGCGGGCTATGCTATATTTTGAGAAGAGGGAGAGAAAATTAAGAGGAATGAGTTTTTCTGAAAATAATTAAGTTGTTAGAGACATTGTATGAATTAAGAGGAAGTTACAACTCACTCCTTAATTAAAATTAAATAATTTAATAAATTATTATTATTGTTATATATATATATGATAATTATCTTATCGCATAAAACATATTAAACTATATATTATATCAAATATAACATATAACGTATAGTTTTTATATTGTATCAATATAACTTATAGTTTAAATTCTCTCAATCATTTGTGGTATTTAATATAAATCACATTTATACTAAATTTAATTATATGAATTCAATCCATATGATTAATATTTGAATCATATTCAAATATGTAATTCTTTTCAAAATAAATTTTATATTATAATGTATCAAATACATTATATTAATTATATCACATATAATTAATTTAAATTAATTACATCATATGTAATTAATTCCCTTAATTAATTTGAACCATTCAATTTAATCTAAAATTAATTATATCATATAATTTCTTTTTATAAAACCAAATTACTTTTCCACTCTGGTTTTATGAAAAAAAATCTCAACTTTGTGTTTAATAGCATTTAGGCTATGGATATTCACTCCACTTAGAAAATATAAATTCACTTGTAAATAAATGTTATTAACTTATGTATATGGCTAATTAGTTGAATTTTTTTGGATCGATTTTCCAAAATGGCTGAGTGCTAGAACCATGTCGTCTCCTTTTTAATTGCTGGATATATGGAAGTCAGTTTTAGTAGAAAGTCACTCTTAATGTTAATGTGTTTTTTTGTTTCATGTTGCAATTTGTTCTTTTTAAAAATATTATATAAAAACTGGTTTTATGTGTGAAGGGGAGGTGAGAGCATAGACTTAGGTTGCATCTAAATATTGCTTTTTTATTAAAAACAAACAAATAAACAAATTTAGGTGCAACCGAGTTGCTACTACACCCAATTCAAGACTGTTATGTGGCTGCACACAATCCAAAGCTATTATATCAAAAAAATAATTATTAAAAATATACATTTTTATGTCTATAGGGGAAGGAAGCATGGACTTAAATTTAAATGTTGCTCTTTTATAGGGAGAAACTTGGGTATGGTCAGAGTATACCCATCTATTATGCAGCTCTTGCTACACCCAATTAAATCGATCACGTGATAATTTGTTTTTATTTTAAAAAAAAAAAAAATTCATTTTTTTTTAAAAAAAAATATTAAACAATTTTTTTATGTGTAGAGAGAATGAGATCATAAACTTAGGTGCAGCTTAAGATGCAAAATATTGCTCTTTTATAGGCAAAATTGGGGTGCAACCATATATTGTGTAGCCACTCAATTAAAACTATCATGTGATAATTTTTTATTAAAAAAAATTAGCTATTTTTTCCTTGTATGTAGGGGAGGTGGGAGCATAGACTTAGACTGTATGTCAGTATTGGCCGCATCCAATTCAAAGTGTAATTTATTCGTTTAAAAAAATTATTAAAAGATTACTTATGGACTTAAATGCAGCCTATGTTGCATCTAAGTATTAAGTTAGACTATGCTCATTTATTATGTCACCCTCTTACACCCAATTTATTTGACAATTTATTTTTATTTATAAAAAAACAGTTTTCATGTGTTTAGGAGAGGGAGCATAAAGTGCAATCTAGGCTGCACCTAAACTCTTTTATAGGAAAAAGCTAGGGTGTCATCGGCTGCACTCATCTATTATGCATCTTGGACACCCATGTAGCAAATTTCTTTTTTTAAAAAAAAAAATATTAAAAAGTTATTTTTTATGTGTGAAGGGAGCATGACGTTAGCTGTAACCTAAGTTGCACCTATGTATTCAGGCGTCATCACTCGTCTTCAGGCCATGAACACACTACCTCATGAATGCAAGGTTCATATCGAGCTTCCTTGAACCCAAGGAAGTATCCCGTTGCTTGTTGTTATCGAGAAGATGGAAAATCGCTAAAAGAATCATGAGGTTCGCAATGGAAGCGGGATCGTTCAAATTTCAATATTTCACAAATTAAAAAACAAAAATAATGCATTTTAATAAAGATTTATAGCAAGCTAAAACAGAGGTATTAGGGAAAGAAAAACATTTACCTTTGAAGCCGAAAATGTCTCCACAAAATTCCTCCTATCATAAACAATCACCAACTCTTCAATAACCAAAAAAAACAACTCAAATGACATATGTATTCTCTCTAGGGTTGAGAATTAACAAAAGTATGCAGGCTCTACTATATTTTAGGGGAGGAGAAGAAGAATTAGGAGAAGGAGTTTTTCTTAAAACAATTAAGATGTTAGAAAATATTGTAATCTCTTGTGAAGAAATAAATAGTGTAAAAGAAGCTTACCTCCTACTATTGATTGAGGAGTGAATTAAGGTAAAGGGTTACAACTCTTTCTTTAATTAAAATTCAAAAATTATTTTATATGTATATATGATAACTACCTTATCACATAGTATATATTAAATTATAAGTTATATCAAATATAACACACAATCTATAGTTTTTATATTGTATCAAATATAATAACCTATAGTTTGAATTCTCTCAATCATTTGTGGTATTTAATATAAATCACATTTATACTAAATTTAATTATATGAATTCAATCCATATGATTAATTTTTGAATCATATTCAAATATTTAATTCATCTCAAAATAAATTTTATATTATAATGTATCAAATACATTATATTAATTATATCACATATAATTAATTTAAATTAGTTACATCATATATAATTAATTCCCTCGGTTAATTTGAACAATTCAAATTAATCTAAAATTAGTTATATCATATAATTTCTTTTTATAAAACCAAAATATTTTTTCAATTTGGTTTCATAAAAAAAAAATCTCAAATTTGTGTTTAAAAGAGATCATTGTCGTTGTCTTGGAAATAAACCTTTTTACTTATAAAAAGTGAAAAAGTTTCATTTCTCATAGGATCACTCTATTTTGATTTTCCTCGAGAACCATTTTAGCCCATGGATATTGACCGGTTTAGAAAGTACAAATTCGCTTGTAAATAAATGTTATTAATTTTTATATATGGCCAATTAGTTCCTTTTTTGGACATGTTTTCCAAAATGGCTAGGTTGTCGTCCCCTTTTTAATAGCTGGATATATGGGTTGATGGAGGGAGTGAGGAGATAGATCAATGTAGATTCGGTAGACGTCCCACACGTGCGTTGTCGTCCAGTCGGGCGAGACGAGCGTGTGTGATTATTTTTCTTTAATAAAATATTATTATTTTTATTTATCTCTTTTTTTTAAAAAAATAATAAAAACAGAAAAAATTCCCCTTTAGGCTTTAGGACCACGTATTCCAATCACATTTTCCAGCCTGCCTTCGCATGTTCAGAGGCTACCCGCTTCTCTCACGCAAGTCATTCAACTTTGAAGGCCTAAAAAAGGCATGGCTTCTCTCACGCAAGCCGTTCAACTTTGAAGGCCTAAAAAAGGCATGGCCTTTAGCAGCTCAAAAACACCATTCACAATTCTTACACTTCCTTCCATCACTCTCATCTGCTTACTTTCTTTTTCGGCTTCCGTTTTTCGAGCATTTAATTAGAAGGGTGTATGTTCCAGTCGATAACGGTGCATTTGCGATCGAATTTTTTTGGGCTATTTTATCGGACGACGTGGTAGTATTCCTTGCACACTTAGGTAGAGCTGCGAACCGTCTTAAAGAGAGCGAGTTCCACGACTCAGCCTAAACGTCTTAAAGAGAGCGAGCTCCCCGACTCAGCCTATAATGAGCTTTTATTTTGTAGGTTCCGTTCTTTGCTTGACCGCTATAACTGTTTGTTGTCCTGTTTGTTGTCTAAGGTTCTTGCCATGACAACACAATTCAAAGTTTCATTTGTTCATTAAAAAAAATTATTAAAAGATTGCTTTTTCATGTCTATAGGGGAAGGGGAGCATGTGCACCTAAGTATTGAAGTCAGCCTATACTCATTTATTATGTAGCCCCTGTTACACCCAATTTATTTGACAATTTTATTTTATTTTTTTAAAAAAAAATTCATGTATTTAGTGGAAATGGGAGCATGAACTTAAAGTGCAACTAAGCCATTTTATAGAAAAAAAACTAGGTGTCGTCTGTTGCACTCATCTATTATGTATCCTTAACATCCATATGGCAATTTTCTTTTTTTTAAAAAAAATATTAAAAAGTTATTTTTATGTGGGAAGGGAAGAGGGAGCATGACCTTAGCTATATCCTAAGTTGCACCTAAGGATTCATTTTACAACCGTCGTTGTCGCTTGGCCATGGATCATGAATGCAAGGTTCATATCTTAAGCTTCCTTAAACCCCAGGAATCGTCCAATTTCAATATTTTACATAATTAAAAATTATATAACAAAAATCATGTATTTTAACCAAGATTAATTCTTCCTCTCCACAAACAATCACGAACTTTTTGATCTCCAAAAAAAGCAGCAACCCAAATGGCCATGAACCTCTTGTATTATCTCTAAGGGTTGAGAATTAGCAAAAGTATGTCTTATATTTTGGAAAGAGAGAAAAAACTAAGAGAAAGGAATTTTAAGAATTAGCTTATATTTTGGAAAGAGAGAGAAAATTGAGAGGAAGGAATTTTTCTAAAAACAATTACGTTGTTAGAAGATATTGTAATCTGAATAAGATGAATACCGTAAAAATATTGACCTCCCATGATTGATTGAGGAGTGAATTAAGATGAACAAGTTACAACTCTCTTATTAATTAAAATTCAAAAATAATTTAATAAATAATTTAACAAATTATTATTATTATTATTATTATTATATATAATAACTATCTTATAACATAGTATATATCAAACAATATGTTATATCAAATATAATACAACATATAGTTTTTATATTGTATCAAATTTAATATAACCTATAGTTTGAATTCTCTCAATCATTTGTAGTATTTAATATAAATCACATTTATACTAAACTTAATTATATGAATTCAATCCATATAATTAGTATTTGAATCATATTCAAATATTTAATTCCTCTCAAAATAAACTTTATATTGTAATGTATCAAATATATTATATTAATTATATCACATATAATTAATTTAAATTAGTTACATCATATATATTTAATTACTTCAATTAATTTAAATCATTTAAATTAATCAAAAATTAATTGCATCTTATCATTTCTTTTTATAAAACCAAATTACTTTTCCACTTTGATTTTATAAAAAAAAAAATCTCAAATTTGTGTTTAATATATATAGATCATTATCGTTGTCTTGGAAATAGACTTTTTCACTTATAAAAAGAGGAAAAGTTTCATTTCTCATAGGTGCTTCATCACTCTATTTTAATTTTCGTCAATGGCCATTTAGCCCATAGATATTCACTCCGCTTAGAAATTACAAACTTGTAAATAAATGTTATTAACTTATATTTATGCCTAATTAGTTAATCTTTTTTGGACAAGTTTTCCAAAATGGCTCGATTGGTAGAGACCATGTCGTCCCCTTTCTTAACCATTCTATATATGGAAGTAAGTTTATGCAAAAAGTCATTATTAATGTTAATGTGTTTTTTTGTTTCATGTTGCAATTTGTTTTTTTTTAAAAAAATTATTAAAAATTTGTTTTTTTATGTGTGAAGGGGAAGTGGGAGCATAGACTTAGGTTGGAGCATGGACTTAAATGCAGCCTAGGCTGAACTAAGTATTGCTCTTCTATAGAAAAAAACTTGGGTGCAGTCAGACTATACCCATCTATTATGCAGTCCCTATTACACCTAGTTAAATAAACAATTTTTTTTATTTGTACAGGGAAATGAGAGCACAAACTTAATTGTACCCTAAGATGCAAAATATTACTCTTTTATAGAAAAAAAATTGGGTGCATACATGAGCATGTAGTCCCTCGTTTTCTGGAGTATCAAATCAGAGTATGTGTATCCCGTAAGGATCAAATTCTATCCAGAATATTAAACTGATAGTCAAAGAGTATTATTAGTTTTATTATATTTGTATAATAAATACACACTATCATAAAAGCAATAATGTTAGTCTATCTAAGTAACGGTTGTACGATTTTCTCTCCGGTAATCATGTTTTGGTTTAGGATTACTGACCTTCCATAGTTCCACTAAACTTGTCAAAAAAAAACTAATTGGCCATAATCAAAATAGAGTGATCTAAAATGAAACTTTTCCACTTTTGTAAGGAAAAAGTTTATTTCCAAAACAAAGATAATAATATCTAAACACAAATTCGAGATTTCTTTTTATAAAACTAATGTGGAGAAGTAATTTGGTTTTATAAAAAGAAATCTTGAATTTGAAATTTGGTTTTTTATTTATTAAACTTATCAGTTTAATAAACTAACATTATTCCTTTCAAGATAGTGTGTATTTACTATACAAATCCAATTAAACTAATAATACTCTTTGACTATCAATTTAATACTCTTGATAGTGTATTTACTATACAAATATAGTATTGAGATTAGTTCAGTACTCTTGATAGAATACCATACTCATGATACTTAATCTAGGTAGAGAGTGGATGAGAGTACACTACAACAAATATCACATTCGATAGCTTTAAAAAAATGTTGTCGCAGACTTTCCATAGCATTTTCAAAATATTGTCGTAGCCTATGTTATTGAAAGTCCCCGACTTTCCGCTATAAAAATACTATAAAAAAATCAACTTTTGATAGCACATACTTAATGTTATGAAACGTTTCATAGCGTTGGCAAAGAACACTATAGAAGTCTTTTATAACATTTTTTATAACGGTAAAAAATGCTATAAAAGACTTTCTATAGCATTTTTTAGACATGTTTATAGCCGATGTTATTGAAAGTCTCTGTCATTTTTTATAAAAGACTTTCTATAATATTTTTTATAACCATATTTTTTGTGGGGTCGACATGTTTTACAAATTACATTAAGATAAAGAAAAAATAATAATGCAACCTCAACTTTCTAGTTTCCTCATTTAGTCTCCATCTTTTTAAAATGATGCATCCATTAGTATTTACATCAAAAAATCTTAGAAGTCTTTTATCCCTGCATGCTGCAAAAATAACATATATTTACCATCAAACTTAAAACTCATTCATCAAATGTGACAATATTTTTCTACAATAGAGTGTTGAACATGATGTAAAACTAAAATTGTAAAACACAAATATGAGGGGGAAAATACTGCATGCAAAAGAGACCATATATCAAAGTTAAAAAAAAGAGAAATCACAGCCTTCCCCTTCGATTCAATAAACCTATAATATCGAGAGTTTACATAGTTATTTGACATACAAATAAGATTGAAGCAAACATAGATCAATACCTATAGAAAAGTCAAAGTCTTTAGCACTAGACATTTGGTCAAGCCAACAATTTACAAATTTAAATGCAAAATTAAAAATTTTCAACATTAAGAACAAAAACGAATACAAAATTAATCTTACACAAATATGTTGAGTGATATGTGCATCTCCATTAAATCCTAGTATCCCTCCTTGACCGAATGTAAGTCTTACAAAAATCCAACATCTAAATGAGATATAAAGATCGGAGATGGGAGTTTGGGACATAGACTCAACATCATGAAAACAATCCCTTCCCCTTATCGACTAACATCATTTATAATATATTCATAACAAATTACAACCATTCCATAGAGTATTTATATAAACTGCATACCATAATCTATTGCTTATAGAAAAAAAATTCCAACATATTTTGGTTAATGTTTTGTTCTATAGACTAATAAAGAAATCATTTAAAATAAAATTAAATGTAGAGGGACATATAGAAAACACGACCTATCACCTTCAAAAGTGAAGACTCGTCAACCATAAACTTTCGATGGACAGACAAAGGTTGGTAGTTCTCAATTGTAGATAGACAGAGCTTTTGATTAATTCTAGAAATTCTTCAACTGTAAGTATCTAATTGTTCTTCCAACTTAATCAAGAAGTATAGTGAAGACGTACTCAACTAATCAAGAGGCCACCATTACCCTTCATCCATTCAAATATAGATTTTTCAAAGTTTGAGTCCTATTTTTTTATAGAACTTCATAAATAGTCTATATGGTATAATAAAATTATCTTAAATAATCTTTACCGTAAGAGTTATTTTGAGTGTTTTATCAAATCGTAGAAACTCAATTCTAACATGTACCAAAGGACTAAATTTTAACTTTGTCCAAAAAATATAGAGATCAAACTTAATCTATCCAAAACAAAAAAGAAAACATAGGTAGAGCCATGGGGTTGGCAATGGGGCTGGGCCAGGGTGGGGGCATCTCCCGTCCCCGACCCTGTGGGGGAAATTCTCCCCCATCCCCGCCCTCGTCCCCTCCATTTGAAGTCGTAGACGGGGGCGGGGATTCCTCGTAGTAGTCGTAGTAGTAGTCGTAGTAGTAGTAGTCGTAGTAGTAGTAGTAGTCGTCGTAGTAGTTCGTCGTCGTCGTAGTCGTCGTCGTCGTTTTAAGTCCTCGTCGTCGTGTAGTCCGTCGTCGTTCGTAGTCGTCGTCCGTAGTCGTCGTCGTCGTCGTCGTCGTAGTAGTAGTGGCCGTAGTAGTAGTGGCCGTAGTAGTGGTCGTGGTCGTAGTGGTGGTCGTGGTAGTAGTGGTGGTCGTAGAGTGGTCGTAGTAGTGGTCGTAGTAGTAGTGGTTCGTAGTAGTAGTGGTCGTAGTAGTGGTCGTAGTAGTGGTCGTAGTAGTAGTGGTCGTAGTAGTAGTGGTCGTAGTAGTAGTGGTCGTAGTAGTAGTAGTGATCGTAGTAGTAGTAGTAGTCGTAGTAGTAGTAGTAGTCGTAGTGGTCGTTGAGTAGTAGTCGTGGTCGTTGAGTAGTAGTCGTGGTCGTTGAGTAGTCGTAGAGTAGTAGTAGTAGTAGTGGTCGTGGTAGTAGTAGTAGTAGTCGTCGTCGTAGTAGTAGTTGTAGTAGTAGTCGTAGTCGTAGTAGTCGTAATCGTAGTCGTCGTAGTCGTAGTCGTCGTAGTAGTCGTCATAGTAGTAGTAGCACCCCTCTAGTCAGGGAAATGAGGGGTTATGGAGTCTTCTTAAAATGGTTCCAAACAACAGATATCAATCTCCTTTTTAAAGACTCTTTTTCAATGTCCTCCTCACCAAGAATAACACAATCATGAACATTCAAATTATCGTCATTTGAGGAGCATGGAGTTAAATTTGGGCTTGGACTTACATTGGACTTGAAATAAGATTTTGAGAATCTTTATTTGTAAAAGACATTGTTTTTCGGAACCTACCAAGTTATACAAAAGAAAGCAAAAATAAATTATAAAATCCATATATTTTTTAAGACATAATTCTAGCTTTTTAAATTATGAAAGTTATCTAATTTTATTATTTAAATAATGTAACAAATAATAACCAACTAAGCTACATTTTACACCACCAATAAAATTAAAAATTTATGAAACTAGGCTAAACTCAACATCTTCAAAGTTTTCCACAAGAATTCATTGGATGATTTGGCCTTCAAGTATTCTAATTTCAAACTTATTAATATAGTGAGCCAAACCCTCAAACGGTACAAAAAAACCAAGCTTAACGAAAAAAAAAAAACAATTATTTTGGACAATTTGAACATTGAACACTCAAATTTCAAGCTTATTAATATCATGTACCAATCACTAAAACAACTAAAATGAAAGCCAAGCTCCTTAACATTATTATGTGACAGCCAAACACTTGAACCAAAACATGCCAAGCTTAACAAGAATTTATTATTCGATTTAAATTTCGAGCATTCAAATTTGAAGCTTATTAACATGGTGAGCTAAATACTCAAATATGGTGAGACAGTGGTTGTGAGCTGATTAACATGGTGAGCTAAATACTGCAAAATGCCAAGCTTATTAAGTTAGTAAAGTAACTTACACTGAACGACAAATCCGACTTCAACGGACGTATACACAGTGACTGTGAGTCAGTGAGCATCAGTGAGGGTGACTGTGAGCATGTAACGGACGACGTGACTGGTTAAGTGAGGCACGACAGTGAGGGTGTTGGGTGAGTGAGGCACACACGACAGTGAGTGGCCACGTGACTGGGTGAGTGAGGCACGACAGTGAGGGTTTGAGGGGACTGTGGGACTAGGTGAGTGTTGTGAGGCACGCACAGTGAGGGGACTACCAGACTAGGTGAAGCTTATTTGTCGCACAGCAGTGAGGGACAGCGGACAGGGTGACTGGGTGAGACGATGAGTAATGGTGAGGCACGCATGGCAGTGGCCAGTGAGGATGAGAGGGGAAGGAAGATTTGAAGAAGAAGATTGAAATCGGCAGTGGTGGGGTGGCCAGTGGGCAGTGAGGGTGATAAAGGAAGGAAGAAGAAGATTGAAATTTTAATTTAGGGTTTTTCTTTTTATGTTTAAAAATTAAAGATTGGGATTGGGTTTGGGCTTAGAGTTTAGATTATGAACTTTTGGGTAGAATTATTAATTGGGAGTTTTATTTTTAGCTTTTGGGTTTGGGTAGAAATGAAATTGTATCAAAATATATATATATAACATACACACACACACATATATATATATATAATAAATTGGGGTCGGGGCGGGGATACCGTTAGGGTTGGCAAAGGGGTTGGGGCGGGGTGGGGGGTGTCCCCCGATCCCCGGCCCGTGGAAGAAATTAATTGAAAGTTGATTAGCCCACAAAAAATCCATTCAATAAGTTTATCGAATTCCTCGTTTTTTAATTCAAGTGATTTTATTTGAAATTTGATTAGTGCACAACAAATGAACAAAAAATAATAGACTATTCTATGAAATAAACACAATTGACAATTTAAAAGCTAACAAATCCATTAAATAAGTTTACAACTTAAAATTCAATAAAGTTTGAATAAGGAAGTCAATTAAAGGCCAGCGTCTTATACATTCAAATAAGTTTAAAACTTAAAATTCAATAAAGCTCATCCTTCTCTCTTCAACGATGACTTCACAATAAAATCTTTCTCCTTTCTTGGCATTATCCCATCCTTAATTGTATTCATTCCTATATTTAAAATGTAATAAACAAATAATGTCACAAAAAAAAAAAAAAAAACTAGACACGAAATAATGTTAATCCTTGAGCATACCTTAGTGCCATATTCATATAGAATCGTCTACATCTTCTATAACAGTTATTAAATGTTTAACCATTTCTTTTCCTGTGCTAGTACCTTACATTTTCAAATATTTGTAATAAAAGAAAATATTTATTAATATATTAAATGATAAAAAGATGTAAAACAAAATAAACAAACTAACCTGTCAAACTTCAGTTGCAATCCAATTTTGAGCGCACATCAAAGCCTCTATCGTCTTTGGATGAAGTTTGTTACGATGTGGGCTTACAATCCTACTACAGGTACTAAAAGCAGACTCTGATGCAACACTAGATAATGAGATAGCTAATATGTCTCTTGCAATTTCTTGTAAAATTGGATACTTGACACCATTCAATTTCCACCAACTCAAAATGTCAAAATCGGATGTTCGAGGTAAGACAGGTTCATCCAAATATGCATCAAACTGTTGCTTCTGATTCATATTATTGAAATTTGATACAAACAAGTCATAATCATTAAAATCATCAAATTCTATATTTTGTGAGGTTCCATCTAAATCTCAGACTCAAACGGCAACAAATCTCAGACAGCAAGGAAATTTTTACCAGCTTGAACGGCAATAAATTTCAGACGTCACCGGCTTGAACTTTGAAGCCTTGAAAGTTGAACGACATAAAATCTGTTTTTTTCAAAAGAAAAACAACAAAAAAAGTCAAAATATATAAAACAAAGATTCATGATCTAAACAAATTTTGGATTTAGCTAAACAAATCTGTCTTCACCTTCAAAGTTCAATGGCGAACGCAGATGTTGGTACAGGAAGTCTTCAATGGCACCGGCAGACGCGGACGCGGACCTGTCTTCACACAGTCCACAGATCTATCTTCACCTTCAATGGCGGACGCCGAATGCGGACCTGGACAGTGGGCAGTCGATTGGTCGAGTGATGATTTGTCTTCACCTTCGTCTTCAGTCAGTCTTCACGTTGTTTGTGGGATTTAGGTTGGGCAGTGGGCAGTCGACCGAGTGATGATTTTCTCAGACTATTTTCTCATTTTCAGCAGAACTAGAAGGAAGGAAGAGAGGAGAAGATTTAGGGCTTTTTTTTTATTTTGGGCTTTTTACTTTTTCATTTAGGGTTTTTTACTTTTTCATTTTGGGCTTTTTTATAAACATATATACAAATTAGTTATTTTATATTATTCTAAATATATATATATATAATCGGGGTCGGGGCTGGGGCGAGGATACTGTCCCCATCCTCAGATATGGTCCCAAAAATATTCTCCGGTTTGACCCCATCCCCGATCAAATCGAGGAATCTCCGACCCGAACGGGGCAGTTTTTTTTTGCCAACCCTAGATACCGTCCCTGTCCCCGCCCCGTCCCCGGATGAAAATTTGAATTTTTCCCGGTTTGACACCATCCTCAGTCAAATCGGGGATTTTCCGACCCGATCGGGCCAGGGCCCCGCGGGACCCGACCCCACGTGTTTTTTTGCCAACTCTAAGACGAATCACATTGAACATGATATTACTATTTGTGTGATGTTGGATACCGAAATGTAGAGAGATTATAGAGAAAAATGATATCATTTATCCGAATGGTGTGGAAAAGGGAATTCCCTGACTACTGCAAAAGAATTTTTTAACATGAAACATTAATTGCAAGGAACGTAATCAAGAAGGCATTTGGTGTGTTAAAAGGCAGATGGGCCATTCTTAGAAGGAAATCATTCTACCCAATTCAAATCCTGTAGGAATATATCAGCATGCAGTGGAAACAATAAGGATCAATAAGCATTCTAATTCATTAATTTTTGCTGTAAATAAAGCATGTTCATACAATAATAAGAGGGTTTCAAAATATACCTTTGCAGAACCTTTTGAATCTCGAATTTAGCTATAAATCTTCTCCAAATATTGTTATGAACCACCTCAAGGTCTTCCCTACTGTTCTCTTGGAGCCTTAGATTGAGTTGTGTGACTCAAAATAAGCTTGAATGAAGGGAATTTGGAGAAGAAACTCATGACAGAAACTTGAAGAACACTTCTTCAACCTCTTGAGTTTTCAACAAAACTTCAGCAAGTGCAACAGATTTGCATCAACGATGTCCACTTCAATCTTCTCTATTTATTGCAGGACAATCATGCAATGGAAATTGCTGTATGAGGAGCACCTCATGATTGGAAGATTGAATCAAGAATAAGTGGTCTTTGAGTGAGCAACTTGGTGAAGATGAGTGGAGAAATCCAACTTTTCCAAATTTGTGTTTTTCCAATTTTTCTAATTTCAAAATAATTTCTAATATCAATTTGATTTCAAAAAATGAAAACTTTATTAATTTTACAAAATTAATTTCAATGATTAAATTTCTAATAAAGTTAATAATAAATAAATAATTAAATAATTTAATTAATTCTAATTAATTTAATATCAAATACTAAAATAATTTTACACAAACTCTACCATCATGAATCCCTATTCATGAATTTAATATTTAAATCATATTTAAATATTAATTGATTCTCCAATTCTGTTTAATTCTAAAATTAAACGTGTAAGTATATCTCATATAATTACTAATTCTCTTAATTCTAATTTGAACGTTTCAAATTAACTTATCACGTTACTCTAAGGCTAATCCATTTATGAGCTAGTAAGGGAACCTCGTGGATCTACAGATCATGGGCCCAAACGATTTGAGATTAATTGGCTAAACTCTTTACACTGAATTAACCCCCATTCGTTAACTAATGGGTCGCTCAACCAAAGCCCATAGTTGCACTCCCTCACTATAGATATATTATGTCCACTTGATATAACTATAATTAGTAAATTAACCCTTCACAGGTTGTTTGTAATAGCGGTTAGGTCAAATATCTGTTTTACCCCCGAAATTACCTCTGGTTCCTTAAGTTCCACTGATCCTCTAATGTGAAGGAGATCGAACACGAGATTTCCATGAGTAGCAGAAATAAGAACATTCCAAATTACAATCATGAATGGACATTACAAATTACAGTTGTACAAAAACATGCAGTTATGCAATTGATATAGAAATTCCAGCATGAACAACTACAAATGAACAAGGAGAAAACTTTACGAACATTTGTAGACTCATTTCCATGCTCCTTGTTCACGAATGCTCGAACACAGCAACCTCGAACGCTCGAACAACACAACCGCAACTCTGCACGAACACTTCGTATGTGAACTCAGTAATCACCTCGGTCACGAACATTTCAGCAACACAAACGGCCTCCACAGAACCTCGACGGTGTCGAGTTGAGTATGACACCACCAAGAAGGTTACCTTGGTATTCTCAATGTAAGAATCTAGAGGGTGGTCTCTGTTCGGACTTAGATTGAGGCAGACAAAGGAGGAAAGAACAATCGTGTTCATGATTGGGCAAGTGGAAGATGACAGGAACCTATCGCATAGGTCGATGCCCAATCGTTTAGCTAAAACTAAGCGATCGTCTAGCAAAAGCTAAGCGATCGTTTAGCTCATCACTTAGTTCAGTGTCTATCGCCTACAAAACACTACATGATCGTTTCCTAAAACACGTTGTCACTTAGTAAATCCGCATTTACTTGACAAGCGTCCTTAGTTTCTTTTTGCGATCGTTTGTAAAAAACTTTTTAAATTAGGAAAACAATTTTCCTTTTAACTCACGGTTACCATGAATCACCAATAACCACCCACTTAATTGGTTATTAAAGAAAAAGAATTAATATCCCATAATTAAAATTATTATCAATATAAATGATAACCAACTTATCATATTATATTTATAACCTATAGTTTTAATATTTCATCTCATGAAACATATAAACTATAGTTCTTTTTCTATTCCATGATACTCAATGTAAATCTCATTTACATCAATCCTCCACTAGATGTATCTTATGCATCATACTGATTATATCATATATAATCAAAATACCTCTTGTCAATTTGAACATTTCAAATCAACACCAAGAACTAATCCTCAACTGAATCCATTGAGCTACCAAGGGGACCTTATGGACCTGTAGCTCAAAGCTCCAACGGTACGTGAATAACTGACTAAATTCTTTAGTTACGAGATCTACCATCAGTTAACTGTCAGGCACTCCAATAAAGACCAACAGCTGAACTCTCCTTACCAAAGATATATTATGTGTCCATCTTAACCAATCAGCAGTGCGATAACCCTTTACAGATTGCTCATAAGTACAGCTCAACCAATAACCGTTATGCCCCTGTAGTTACATCTGTCTCCTTAAGTCCCACTGATTCCTTTAATGAACATAAGTCATAGTTCTACTATGACTGAGTATTCTCTTTCAAAGAGAAGTTGTGGCCACTATGTTCAAGCCCCGGAATCAGCTCTTAAGGGAACAATCTCTCTACTTATCCCTGCTTCGGGAAAGAAGTGAATTTCATCTTATGGATTGAGTTCCCAGCTCCCAAATCAGACAAGTCACCAAAAAGGTAGGCATGTTGAGTTGGCAATCTGGCCACTCTCACCCATACTAATCAAAGAACCGCACTCAAAGGCAGGAGTTCCCAAAACACTCAAGATTGAGGTCATGTCACCTATGGTCGTTTAGGTGAGATGCAAGTCTATAGTATCAACGGCGTTATATACAAAGTCTAGTCATCTCGTGGTCCAGTTTTATACAAACTCTTTGCATAGGACACCCCCGCTCGCACGTCTCTACATGAATGGTTAGGATCTACCATCTGCAATAGTTTACAACACTTGCAAACCTCTACAAAGTGGATCGTATCCGTAGTGTCACCAAGATCAGGTATCCCACTTTAATCCTTATACTACAGACCTATTTAGGTTATCATTTAAGGCATGATCCACTTGTATATCACATATACATGCTTAAAAGTTCAATAAGATAACCAAGGAGCTTTGTTTATTGGATATGAGTAAATGGCAGAATTAAATTACACTTATTTTATTCATTAAACAATGTGTATCTTTACAAAACAACGAGACTCCGAGAAAATTAGGACATCATCCCAACATAATGAACAATTGGTTTATGATCCGATCAACAAATTGAGTCCCTCTCGGACCAATGAGAAGGTGGGGCCTATTGTTCAAGACCCAGAGTTGACACTTAAGAGAATAACCTCTCTACTATCCTTGAAAGCAGGTAGGAGTGAATTCCATCTTACACCCTATGTCCCCAGCTATCTACCCGTTCTTACCCCTGAAATTGAGGTTTATTGAGCCGACGTTGTTGAGCCAACCCTTATATATGCAAATCTAAGGATAATCTTGAATAAACATAAGTTCATAGTTAGCTCAGGATTAAGGTCAAGTTACCTAGGTCATCGCTTAAGTTCAAGATAACCAATGAGCTTTGTTTATTGGATATGAGTAAATGCTAGAATGAAATAACAATTATTTTATTCATCAAACAATGTGTATCATTACAAACAACGAGACTCCGAGAGAATTAGGACACCAATCCCAACAATGGTTGCACGCATATTTGCGGCATGGGATCAATTATAATCGTAGGATGTTAATTCTTCTTATTTCAAGTAGCAAAGACATACATTTACTTATGGTGTTATATTTCTTATGAACTTATGTTTGACTTTGAACGTTTTAGCATGAAGTTCATATTAATCATTGAATATATGTGATGTTGAACTAACTATCTTATAAATGAGTTTCAATATAACATAAAATAATAGCATAACATTAAATTCAAATGAATATATACATGTACAAAGATGGTAGATATAGACGGAACAAATAAACACACATGGAATAATTATGGGAATGCAAAGTTGGTGGAATGCCTCCTTATGATGGTCTCAAAGGGTGGTTGAAGGTTAGACAATGGAACATTCCGACCTGGGTACTTAGAATGTTGAGAGATAAGCTATCATGTTGTACCATCCAATCAACAAGTACAATTGAATGCAGGGTAAACAAACCTTAAAAAAAGGTACAACGCAACACAATCTCATAAATGTTTGGACCAGGTTGTAGTGGGTTCAAATGGAACAACAAATTTAAATATGTTGAGGCGGAAAAAGAAGTATTTGATGACTGGGTGAAGGTAAGGTTACAAATTCCAATGCAACAAACATTAACATTGAAGTTGATACTAATTTAATATGTTTAATTGCGCAAAGTCATCCTACTGCGAAGGCACTATTGAACAAGCCATTCCCTCATTTTTAAGACATGACACTCGTATTTGGAAAAGATAGAGCAATTACGGCAGACGTACAGATGACAGGAGACGCAACATCCAATGCTTGTGATAATTTGGGCCTGAATGATGTGGACATGAGGGGAGAATTGTAACGATAAATTTGATGATTTCTAAATAAGCATGTGGACAAATATGGATAATGATGAATGTGAATCATGCAAGCTTATATTGCCATGAACTTATTGACTTGGAATGGAAATGGAATGTGGATGATGTGTTATACTTATTCAGACTTTATGCGATGATAGGTGGTACTACTTCTAGATGTATGCGTTATTAATGAAATGCTTGTAGTATGCTATGCGTTGTCACAAGTTTCCTTGCATTGAAACCAAGTATGATTTCACTTCAAGTTTCTCGGAGTGATCCGAGGTCGAACACAGGGATTGCGTAGTTAATGCGTTACGTTCGTGATATATGCGACCGGGGGTTTTCCAATTAATAAAAGGAGTGTATGTGTACAAGTATTTAAAATTGCGGTAAAGTAAAATATGCAGTAAAGTAAGATTGCGGTAATAAAATAAAATGCGATAAAAGTAAACCTAAGCTAATATGATACAAGATACAGGATACTGATACATGATACTGAGATTGATACCGACTGCGAAGATTATACAAAGGTTCATGTTATGCGGTGACAAGTCTTTATGTATGAAACAGAGATAGAAAAGGTAATTGATATAAACATCACAAGTTTATTAATTGCGTTAAAGATATAACTATGGTTCCGCTTCCCCTTGGTGTACACCTCTCGGTGATCGACCGTGTTCCCATATCTCTGTGGTGAAACAGGGATGAACGTAATGAACGCAAGGTTGCTTCTATCTCTGGAAGTACTTCTTGCTTTAGTTTATGCATTCTTCTAACCTTCTCTCAACAGGCAGAATGACATCTTCACTTCTGCTCTCACAGGTAAAGATGCCGTCTAGCATGCTTTAGCTAAACATGTTTATTTCTTTAGCACTGATTAATTTACTTGTTTAATTCATTCTAATTACCAAGAGATTAAGAAAACATCATGGAGAAAGCGATTAATGGAGGAATGGAAATAGACAGAAAGATGGAGATGAAAATGATCATGACATTCAATACTAATATTTAGCGTCTGATACATGGTGTGAATGATAGAGATTAAGAAAATGAATACAATTGATGATAAGAGATAGAAACAAATATAGAAAAGTGCCAACGTCTTGACATAGATCTGGACGGTGGATTTGCTTGCCGGCGAATGGAGTGAATGGAAGGAAGAACTTTCTTCTTAGGCCTGCTCGTCCGGTAGGAGTGACCTTGGTACAAAGCTTCACGGTGGGGAAAGGATTTGCCCTGAGACTCACCTCTCGGCCTTGTCTCTTAGATCTTCTCGGATCTTCTCCGATCGGCACTCAGACCAGTCTTTCTCTCAATATACAAATATCAAAATATGCCCGTATCAAGTATCTTCTCATAGAATTTCAGAGGCTATTTATAGACTCAACTTTGACTCTCTGACTTGTGGACCCCACTTTATTGTTATGGCAATTTCGGAAATGGTGGAATGAATATTCCTTCTGTTACGCGATCAATCCCGTCAGAAATGCACAACGGTCAGCTGTACACGTGTTAGGATCCTTCGCAATTGCGTTGCTCTTTTGCATCTTCGATCGTTTGCCTGCATGCGGTGTTGTTTTTGTACCGCATGTGGTTGAAGTTGCGTTGATCGATTGTCGCATGCCCCGTCATTGCGTTGATCGTCTATTCATTTCTGAATGATTGGCGCAACGCGACGTAGATGCGTTGTTCAGATTATCTTGAGCCATGAACGCATGCGGTGACTTGATTTCCTGCAAAACAGAATGGAAACATCCTTTTCTACCATCGCAATGGTGTTAGTGGTTGTATTGACGATAATTTATAATCTTTGCATTTCTTAGCTAATTTCTATATAATTGACGCAACTTTCCTTTCTTTTGGCCGCAATATCTAAATAAAGCACTATAAATAACTTCTATTTCTACAAGTTATCAAGAATCACAAGAATTCCCAGTTCCCCAAAGTCAATAGCATGAACAATGCATATGAAGAAGAAATGGCCAACACACCGACTAGTGCACATACTCTAAGAGCAACGTCCTCAACAGGTAGGAAGCGGAAACAAATGTCATACCACATTGAAATGTTGGAGTTCTTTCGTACGACAATAGACATGCAAACAACTTAACTTGAGAGGATTGCATCATGGCCTGAAACAAACTATGCCTTGATCTGGATGACGAAAAGAAGTGGGAGATATTCTTGTTCAGTTACCGGAGTTGTTAACACGGGACATGGTGAAGCTCATGGGTATAATATTTAGGAGCTAGGAAAATACTCACAGTTTCTTGTTTGTCCCGAGGGAGTTCAAAGTTATCCATTGCATGGAGTTGTTGGGAAGGAGTGAATGATGCACATGCTATACTTGGTTTTTGTTGGGATCTTTAATCGACCAACATATATCTTATTAATCTTTTTGGATGCAAGTACTTATTTGTCCCTACTATCTCTATACTTTTAACGAGCTTTTTTGTTGACATAATTATCTTTTTTAGACAACTATATATTTGTATTACAACCTTGTGAAACTAAATTGTAATACAAACATATTTTGTTAAAACTGGTAATGTAATGACCTTTTATTGGCCCACTATGTATTAGAGGGTGTTATAAATCTAACTTGTGATATTAATTTCAATTGAAATGAATACTTAAGTAAATTTATAAAATCGATACAATAGAAATAATTCAAGAAATGACAATGTTACAACTTATGGAACAAATTCTTGCTTATTACATTTTCAAATTTGTATGAAAGAAATTAGAGAAAGAAAAAATAGATAAAACCATATAACAACATACTTAAGAACTCCAAGTTTCACAACTCTGTACCATAAATACACACTTCATAACTCTAAACTACACAACTCTACATTCCAAATACAAACTCACAACTCTACATTCCAAATACAAACTTTATAACTCCAGCCTACACAACGCTGTACTTCAAGCACAAATTGCACAACTCCACAAACTTCACAACTTTAGGTTTCTGAAGTCCACTCCTTGGTAAAAGTTTAAAGGTTTTTTTTTGAGATAAAGTGCAAAATGTATAGTGTTTTGTATAATTTAGGAAAAAAAAAAAACAAAAGAAAACCCTAAAAATAACTATGTTTCGTTCACTCTCACGTGCTTCAACGACTCCTCTCCACGCCTTCATCTCCTCCGTTTCAGCAGCTCAGTGGCGCCGCCGGCTCTCTCCCGTTCTGAGCTCCCGCCACCGCCGCCTTCTTTCCACTCGTGCCGTTGTCGCCGTCTTCTTTCTTCCACTCCTGCCGCCGTAGCCTCCTTTCTATACGTGCTTCAATATGGTGTGTGTGAGATATTAGTCGTTTTCAATTTTCTCCTCGAACACTCATTCAAATTTGGATCTTATGGATGCAATAAATGCAAACCTTGAAGCTAAACTCAAAGAGTTACTATATAAAATCAACTCTTTCGAGATTAAGATATGCTCGGATGCTACAAAAGAGTTCATAAAGTTATTAAAAGGGGAGAATGGATGTAAGCTGCTCACTTTATATGCAAAAACTTCCCCCAAGTGTTCAGAACTTTTAGATGCTTGGAAGCTTCAACAGGGGAAGGCTGGAATGCCATATATATTTTCATTAATTTCTGTCATTTTGAGTCACCCTGATGGAATTTACCGTCTTAATGACTTGGAGAGATTATCAGCTAGTCGTGTTCTTGACATTTTGGCCCGATCACTTGTTGAAGAATGCTTGGGAGACATAAATAGTGAATTAGGCTCCCAAGAGGTAAAACGCCAAAATGCAGCTCTATTGTTGATGTCTACAATTGTTCGACGTGGTTCACGTTTGGCTTCTCAAGTTGCAAAGAACTTTGATTTTAAACTTCGTGCATTTTCCAAGTTGACAGAATTTAGACAAAAGCCAAATCAGAAAGGATCAAAGCATTCGTCAAGAAAGTTGTTTATTGGGTTTGCTATGTCATTTTTGGAGGTGGGGAAGCCTGAATTGTTGAGATGGATCTTGCAGCAAAGAGAAATGTATTCTGGTGTGCTTCGTGGTCTTGCAAATGATGATGAAGAAACTATTACTTATGTTTTATCAACATTGAGGGACAAGGTCCTTGTTGATGAGTCACTGGTACCTCCAGGTCTTCGAAGTGTGCTCTTTGGAAGTGTTACTTTGGAACAATTGGCCACCATATGTGGAAGAGAGGATGGTGGTCTTGCTGCAGAGATGGCGTACCAGGTTTTAACTTTGGTTTGTACTGACCCTTGTAATGGGTTGATGCCAAATCTGAAAAGAGGCCCAAATCCTTTAAAAGGTAATCCAAAGCGTCTAATTGACCTCATGAAGAAGTTAAGAGCAACTGGAGTTGTTTACCATAGAGACTTGCTTTTGGCAATTATTAGGGGGCAGCCAGGTTTCTGTTCAAGATACTTGGAGGAATTTCCTTACAACCTTGAAGACTTTTTATCACCTACCTGGTCAGATTTATTTTTGCAACTATGTGACTTATGATCTTGTTTGTAGTGTTTACTCCATACTATATCTAGTATATATAATGGTGACTTTTGCAATTGCAGGTTTTCTGTGGTTTCTTTGATAGTTAAGTTGGTTTCTTCTGTGAACAGTGGCTTGTCTATCGAATCTATTGTTTCTCAATCAGATGATACTACTTCATTCGACAATACTTATTTAAAAAGCATTGTGAGGTGCCTCTCTTCTCGGCCATTTAATCGATCAATAATCAACAAAGGTTTGCTTCACTCGAATATTCTTGTAAACCATGGAACTCTGCGACTTTTACTTGAAGCATTGAAGTTGGTTGATTCTTTGTTTGGTGTTTTAAACAAAGCATCATCCATCAATACGAAAAAGATGTTGTATTGGTCGTCTCTCAAACAGGAATTGCAGAATGATGTTCAAACTTTGCTCCCTGATCCACAAGTGCTACTTACTCTGCTTTCTTCATTGGCTAGCCAATCTAGAGTTCAAGGAGTTAATTTGAAAAGGAGTGCTGGTCTGGAACGTAGCTCCAATGGTGTTAAAAAATTAAAAACAACTTCACCAGATCATGATACTGATATCGTTGTTATTGGAGTTGTGTCAGACCCAAATATCGATGAAGAAATGGTGGATAATTGTATTGGAGAGACATCTGGAAAGGAAAGGGAGCTCATGATTTCTGTAGCCGAACTATGGGATCTGGATCCATTGTCTACTCTGGTTGAAGTGAAGGATGCAGAGATGTACTTCCTTTCGAAGCTATTGGATGGTCTAACAATCTATCACGTAAGTCTAATTTAAGAGAATATTATGACATGATACTATTTTTTTGTTTTTTTTTTTAAAAACTTTATGTGAAATTAGGAAATAAGTAATATAATGGTAGCATTAAAGTACTTCTTTGGCATTGGCTTTGTAATTAAATGACTATCCTAAAATTTTTGGAATTAATTTTGAATATAATGGTAATAAGGAATATAATGGTAGCATTAAGGTACATCGAAGATTGGCATGCAAAGAAAATTAAAGGGGTGGCCATCAAGCTCGACATTGAGAAAGCTTTCGACAAAGTGGATTGGGATTTCCTTGATGACATGTTAATTGTAAAGGGCTTTGGCACAAGATAGAGACAATGGATCAAAGGTTGCATATCCTCCACAAATTTCTCTATCATTATAAATGGCAAACCTAGAGGGAAATTAAAGCAACTAGGGGCCTTAGACAAGGTGATCCATTATCACCCTTCCTTTTCATCATTAAGCAGAATCCTTACTTTGCAGATGCAAAAGGTTTCATTAGCGGATACTCTATTCCAAGTTCACCTCTCAACATCAATCACCTCCTTTTTGCCGATGACACACTACTTTTCTTGATCAACAATGAGAGGAAGGTTGAAAATCTCTTCAATTTGATCACCCTTTTTGAAAGTGCTTCTGGCCTTAACATCAATAGGCACAAATCTGAGCTTCTGGCCTTAAAATCAATAGGCATAAATATGAATTTCTGGATATCAATTGTGAAGAAGAATGGGTGGAATCTATTGCAACAAGATTTGAATGTAAGATGGGGAAATGGCCTACCACATACTTAGGTCTGCCTCTATATGGAAAATCAACTACAATAACCTTTTGGCAGCTGATTTTGGACAAAATTGACTAAAGACTACAATCTTGGCAACACAATTTTCTCTCAAAAGGAGGTAGACTAACCCTTTGGAAAGCAACTTTATCCAATCTACCTATCTACTACTTATCCCTCTATCGTGCCCCTAGAAAAATTATCAATAAAATTGACAAAGGTTTTAGAAACTTCCTGTGGTCAGGTCATAGGAGCAACAACCTATCTCATATGTTAAAATGGGATAAATTGAAGAAACCTGGATGAACTTGGGGATCACAAACATCAACAAAACAAAGCCCTCCTTGCCAAGTGGATTTGGCATTTTCATTTGGAGAAAAAAGCCCTATGGAGATTATTGATCAAAGCCAAATACGGGTCACATTACTTTGATCTCATGACAGCCGATTACAAACGCATCTCAACTAAAAACCCTTGGAAATACATTCTACATCAAAAGGATCTTATCTGGTGTAAAACCAAAGGATAGAAAAACTCTCAAATGATTTTATTATGTTTAAAATACTGAACCAACCTATTATTTATAGGCATGGGTTAAAAACAAACTGTTTTACAAAGACTACCTATAATTAAAAGGTAGTTGGTTAAGGTCTATTAGTTACAGCACCTAAAAATTAACTAACTAACTAAACATTCTTATAACTGATACATCATTATCTATGGGAATATCCATTGTATTATTGGAGATGACTCCTCTACAGCTTTTTGGACAGACATTTGGCTTGCTGATTCCACCTTTAAACAAACTTTTCCCAAACTCTTTCGACTATCTAACTCCAAAAATGCTTCTATTAAGGAGGCTTGGAATGCTACAGACTGTTCTTGGTCCCTAAACTCTAGAAGAAATCTCAAAGAGGATGAGATAGAGGAATGGGCTGCTCTTACCCATCTCCTTCCAAGTTTGAACCTTACTAATAGAAAGGGCCACTGGGCATGGAAACTCAGCCAGATTGGTTTCATTACAAAGTCTTTATACTCTTCCCTCATGTGCAACTCACACTCATCTTCGGCCATCCTTTGCAGAAAATTGTGGAGCTGTCCTTGGCCGAAGAGAGTTAAATTCCTCCTTTGGGAAATAAAAAATTCATGTTTAAACACTATGGATAGGTTACAGAAACGTTGCCCATGGATCAACCTATCTCCCTCTTGGTGCTGCCTTTGTCGAACAAACAACGAAACTATTCAACATGTTTTATTTGACTGCCCCTTTTCTAGAGGGATATGGATGAAAGTCTTTTCTGCCTTCAATTGGTCTGTGGCTTTTCCAAATGACATACAAAGCTGGCTTCGCCTACTAATCAGCTGGACTCATTTCAAAGCTGTCAAAGAGCATCTTTGGTTAAGCATCATTTTTGCTGTTTTGTGGAAGATCTGGGATGAAAGAAATGCTAGAATCTTCCAGGACAAGGCCAAGACAACAAAGGACATTATTGATACTATCATTCACAATGTTTTTTTTTTTCGGTGCAAAGATTTACAGGCTATACACAATCATAGTTTTTCTTTCCACGTTGCAAATTGGAAACACCTTTTGCACACCCTATGAAGGTTCTTTTTTTTTTTTTGGGGTCCTCATATACCTTTGGATATTTCATTCAATCAATGAAATCGTTTCTTATCCAATTTTTTTTTTTTTTTTAATTTCTTAGTTATTTAGTTTAATTCTTGAACTTGGATCATGTATGATGACGGCAATCTTTATGTTTTGAATCAAAGCTGACTGTGTAGATGGTCAACTATAGTTATCAACTCCAGAAATTTATAAAGAGGATCATGCTTCCTTTTTGGGTATAGTTGATAGTAGATATACCATTTATATATGCAATGTCATCATTGAGCTGATGGCCATTGATATGAATATGCATGCTATGCAATGTTTTATATTCGGAAATCAGACATTTAAAAAGGATAATGCTACCATTTCGGGGATAATTGATATACTAGTTATGTATAATATGCAATGCAATTACTCATTATTGAAACTCTTGTTTGGCACTGCTTGAGCTTATTATCTCTCATGATTTTTTATTTGAAACTTATTTCTTTTTGTAGCGAAGATTGCCACATACTTTGGAGGGATCATTTGAATTTTTCATCAGTCGTCTTGGAAATCCTTTATTATTGCCCACTATTCTGCAACATTCTTTGTTATCATTGCTGATTGAATATATTCCATCATCATCAATGAGTTCTACGTACTTTAGAACCCCACCAGGGATGTACAAGCATTTGCAGCCGTTTATTACCTTGTCCATACATTCAATGGACAGCGACATAAAGAATAAGGCATATTATCTGGCCCAAGCTTCTATTCTAAGTACTGGTGCACTTGACCAAAATGTTCATGAAGTTGGATCATGGTTCTTATATTTATCGAACTATGATCGAGGAACATCTTTTATGGAACTTGGGATAGAGAGTTTAGATGATTTAACTTATTCAGTAATTTCATTCTTATGTGATGCCATTTCCACGGTGGGAAATAACTTATTCAAATATTGGGGTATTATGAAGAGTTACACCAACCAGTTAAAAAATGCCAAAGGTAATTTGTAAGTCATTTACGCAAACTTTGGCCCCTGATGGGTGGTACCATCCTATCCATTGACGTGAGTAGAGTTTTTGTAGACATAATATACCTGTTTAATTTAGTCAGAGTTCAGATTTTTATATTGGATTCAGAAGGAAATCTTTTGGTCCATGCTTTTATTTTTTTCCTTGTTGTGAATCTTATGGTGTGATTATTCTTGTTTCTTGAACTGTAAATTCAATTGTGATTTCTGTACCATGATTCTTCACTTCATTGTAACCATAATATTTATTTATTCATGAAACATTTGCATCGTGAGGCAAGTCCTTTTGAATCTCTAAGACCACTTTCCATTTTGACAGGGTTTGTAAATCTCTCCCGAGTTGGTCAAGCATTTTAATAACTTTTCATTTGTTACTTATAAAGAAAAATATAACTCGAGTAAAATAACTTCAGAATGATTATACTCACCTGACACCTTTATCTAAGCTGCTTTGTTTTACTTAATCACGTAGTCACTAGATTACCTTGACAAACCAATTTTCGAGACATTTGACATTATAAGATAATATTAATGTTACCAATTTTTTTTTTCCAGTTTTTCTTACAATTTGAAATGATCATTTAACCAAAAATATTTGGAACGCAATTTGTTCTGCTAATTCTGTTTCTCAGTTTTAGTTTTTAATTCCAGATAAATATACATACTATCGTATATATTTTTTATCCATTGTGCACCAAATAAATGAAGCATACACTTTCCATCTGTCATTTCATTGTTCTTTTTGCAGATGTCTCACCTAATTTCAGCCCAATCATCATATGTGTTCTGCAGAAGTGTCTAAGGTTGCTCAGCTCTGATTCTGTAAGCTTCACTCGGCTTGAGAAGGCTGCTATATCTAGTTATGTGAGCAATACGCTAAAGTATCTCTTGCAGACTCAGGTGCACATGATTTGTTATGAGGGTTTCTAGTAGTGAGGTTGTTTAAATATCTGACATCAAGTTTTTATGTATTTATTTATCATAGGTTGATGCTCTATTACTGGCTTCAGTGATCGAATCTATCTTGGCTAAGATATTTGACTACCATGGTCCTTTGGATGTGAAATCTGGAAGTTCAAACTGTGAGTGGAGACCATTGAAAAATCTATTACTCTTCTCCCGCAGAATGTCTACCATGCATAGCGTAGATGTTTTTCCTGATCATTGTCATTTAATGAATGATGAAGAAAAAATTTGTTACATGGAGTTTGATAAAATTGAAGCATCCTCCCCTGGGTTTTCCACCTTATTGAAGAGAGCGCCATTTCATGTATTATTTCCTGCAATTATGTGCGCTCGTGGTTCCAGTTCTCTTGTACTTCCAAAAATACAAGATTACCTTTTGCTAAAACTAAGTGAGTTGACATTTGATCACCTTCTATTATCGTATTTACGGCTTGTCCTATTTTGGATGTATCAGATACGGATCTCTTATAGATGTAAGCCTTTAGTTGAACTTGAGCAGCTTTCCCAAATTTGCATTGTACTTCTTCAGAACATCTTAGCGAAGTTGCTAGCTTCAAAAACCCATTCTGGGACTGGTGGAGATTACAAGAGCCCTCTGTTAAGGCTAGAGGTTCAAGATGTAGCAGAAACTATATTCTCTCATCCTGCTGTAATATCATCCTTGTCCTGCCCCCTAAACTGTCCCGGGGACTTAATGAATGATGCTATTGATTTAAATTTGGAATCTTTGGTTCAGTTGTGTCGGAAGAATGTTAATACATTAGATCATCACATTGTCAACTTATTGACCACTTTTTGTGAGTATCTTATAACCTCATGCGATGATCAAGATTCAACATTCAGAAAGGTAGTGGAGACTTTTAATGTTCTCATACAAAGGCTATTTTCTGAGTTCAGGGACCGATTTGATATCTTTATTGAGACAATGGACCCAATACCACTTCTCCCCCTGTTTTTTGCTTTACATGCATTAAATCATTTTATATCTCCTTTTGATCTTCTTGAATTAGTGATTTGGATATTCAAGAGAGTAAATATCAATGGCTTGGTGGTACAGAAATCTGAGACGACCCAGATTCATGGTCTATCATTTGGATTTGGCATTGCTGTCATTGCTTTTAAAGATGTCACAGGCTATTTGCAGTTACCATTATCTAGAAGATTACCGTACAATATACTCAGTAAAATGGATGAGAAGGATGTATGTAACATCATTGATGAAATTTACACTAAGACAAATATATTTGCCATACGTTACAAGTCAGAGTTTGCAGACACATGCTTGCTTGAAGTGGTTAAGGCTATTTGTGCTAAGAAACCCATGCTGTGTGAATATTTTGATCAAATACATTTAGCAACGTTCAGATTTATAATGAACATGCCTAGTGAGTTGATTTCTTATTGCATTGATAGGACCAATAAGGAAAAAGCTAAATTGTTGTTTATTCTTACTGAGGTTAGCTCCTTGCATTTGTCCATCTTTGGGCACTTCATTGTGGATGTTATGAACAAGCATTCTTGTCACATGGACATTGAGATGGAAGACAAATTTTTGATGCTCCTGCCCACTTCTTTGACATACTTGAATTCAGTTGTTGTGAAGTTTGGAAAGAAATGCTGGTATAGTTTCAACATCATATCTTCAGTATATTCAAGAATTCTTTTTCGTAAATGGAAGATCTTTGTGGCTAAAAGTATTTTCGACGAAGAATTTGGTGATTTAGTTCCATCATCTACTCAAGAATTTCTTGATCTTGTTAATAACAGTCTTCTTGGAAAAGCAGTGAGTATGCTAAGGCACTGCTTTGCACTTAATGGAGATCTTGTGACAGTGAAGATGCGATTGAAAGTATTTAGTTACATTTTTCCAGCTTCTTATTCAACTGACGAAGTTTTAGGATTTGAGGTTGATGAACTTGACTCTTATTCACCAAGTCAGGTATTCAATTTTCTCAGCAAGGTTGTTGCAAAGATATCATTTTGTAGGATGTTGTTATTTCCAGAAGGCTGCAGCGTTCAATCTTTGCCAAGAGAAGACGTGGCAACAGAACATTCTTCAGCAAGAAGGTCAAATAAAGAAGAATCCTCAAGGTTGCAGTACTTGAATATTTTGGTGGGCATCTGGCAGTGGATTGTGAAAAGATTTGCTTTTATCTCTGATATTTATGAAAAAGAAATGGAGAACTCAAGATTATTCAGATACTTGGAGCTTTTCTTACTGAACAATATTCTTGAACTAAGCACAGAAATGCATGGTGCACTTGTCAAATTACTATCCATCCCCTTTCTAGAGCAATTGATGAGATTTTCCCTCTTGTATAGGTTCGAGGATCCAACAACATTAAACATTCTTTACAGCATTCTAAATTTGTTGTCTGATGGCAAGTTTGCAGAAGATGTATATTTGCAGCTGCTGCTTGCGCACTCCCAGTTTGCTTCCACTATCCATTCAGCTCCAAAACCATCGCATTCCATTGAAACGTTTTTGAGGCCAATGTCCAGCATACTAAGATCACTTGTTATACCATCAAGTAGTCAATGGGAAACAAATTTCAAGCAAGATTCTAAAGCCACTCGGACAGACTTGAAACGTTTGGTAATTGTTAAGTTGGTTCACATACTTGTTCTGATGAAGGTACGTCATGGTGGTTACCAAAAAGATGATGCCATAGATTTCAGAGAACTGCATTCACTGCTTCTGTCTTCTTATGGTGCCACTATCAGTGAAACTGACTCTACTATCTTGATGACATTAAATGACATTGAAACTATAGTTGGAACAGATGCACAAAATCTAGTTCAAATGGATTTTTTATGGGGAAATGCTGTATTGGGAGTTTCTAAAGAACGACTTCTAGAGCAGGAACCTTCCTCAAATATCAGCAATGATGCTGAAGCTATCAAAGAACGTCATAGAAATCAATTTAGAGAAAATCTTCCTGTTGATCCCAGAATATGTGTGTCCACAGTGCTATGGTTTCCTTATGATAGGACTGAATTGGACGAAGAATCACACTTGAAGAAGTATCGATTAATGGATCTAGATGATCTCTTTAAGGTAAACAATAACTTTAATATCATGTATTGATACAAATCAGTAGGCTTCTTTTTACAATTTGTTCATACTTTTCTGTTCCAAATTAATACTCTAATGCACTGATGCAGGGACATTATCATGGTTCCGAACCTGAACAATATGATCCAATTTATGTCTTGCGGTTTTCAATTCATGCTCTGTCAATGGGATACATCGAAGCTTTGGAATTTACTACCTTGGGTTTGCTTGCAATTGCATTTGTTAGTTTGTCTTCAGCTAATGACAGATTAAGAAAATTAGGCTATGGAACGCTTGGGGCGTTAAAGGACGCGGTGGAGGTAATCCTAATGTTCTTAAATATGGTTTCTGGTTGATTTAGCGTGGTAGCCATGCCTGTAAAGAATGCTGTAAAGAAGGTTTAGTGTTTGGTGACACTCCTGTCTTGATGCGTGAAATCTGTTACAGTGCATTGCTTCTAAAACATGTGTTTTTCACTTTTAATAGAATTCAATAATGGAATGCCTATTAGGACTTGGATAAAAAAGTGAGGTAATATGGGAAAGCAACAAAACCACATTTAGGTGCATTAAAATAGAGTTGAATTTAGCTGGAATAAGAAGGTGTATGCTGCTTTGTATTTCTATGGCTCTTGTAATTGTTTCCTTGCTTTAGAAAAGTGCTCACTTTGGAATTTGGTTGTACAGTATTTTTGGTTAATGGAATACCGTATGTGCGACAGCTTGTGATTATGTGCTTCACATGGCTCAAAGGGTGAGATGTAAATTTAATCAGTTTGTGCCATGGCTGATATGGAATGGGATATTGAGACGCTAGATACACTTGTTAGGTTTATAGTTGGTTGTTAATATGTGTGTATTTTTTTTGGCCAAAGAACAAACTTTCCTTAATTAAAAGGAAGGTGGAAAGAATGATGTCGAAGTCTACCCAACCCAAGTCAGAAAAGATTATTGCACCACTGGATTTCACTTTCTTTTTCCCCTTCAAAATTTTTGAGTTTTTCCTACAACTTTTTACAGCCATGCCAAAACCTTTTCTTTGCAGAATTGTAAAAGGAGAAAGGGTACCACGAGACTTCGGCTCCTCTTAACATATGTGCAAAACGGCATTGAAGAGCCGTGGCAGAGAATTCCTTCCATCATTGCTCTTTTCGCTGCAGAGGCATCCTTTATTTTGTTGGAACCATCCCATCATCATTATGCAGCAATAAGTAAATTTTTGGTGCGATCTGCCAGGATGAATAGGAAGGTAATATTTTTGTGATTGATGTATGTCTTGCATTTTTTGACACAGCACTTATATGTCTTTTAAAATAAGAATTAAGTGAGAATATATATGTGAATGATGGAATGAACGTGAGGATAAAAACAGTTCTTCGGTTAAGCTCATTATTTCAAAATTTTCACTGTTGCAGTTAGTTTTTCTTTGCAAATCCCAAATTTCTGGCATACATTAGACTTTATAATTCACGTCTAAACCCAAATTTCTTTATCCTATTGGCAATTGCAGTCCATTCCTTTGTTTAAGAATTTTCTCTGGAGCAGTTCCGTAAACTTCAAATCTGAAAGGTTATGGATGTTGCGCCTAGTCTATGTGGGGATTAATGTTGATGATGATGCCCGGTTATATATCAAGAACTCAATTCACGAGGATCTGCAGAGTTTTTATGTTTCCTCTCTTTCAGATAATGAGTCTAAGGAGCTTATCCTTCAGGTAAATGAAGTTCATGGCATCATTTCATGTTCTTATTTTGACACTCTTCTCTTGCTTGTTATGTGGTGTTCTGTGTATTTTTCATTACCGGGGGTGCCAGATAATCAACTTGAATCAATAGATTTTTGTCGTTTTGTCCCAAATCCAATTGAAGTTATGGTCGGTGATGTTACTCTCTTTGCATCTTTATGATTAGGAGTTTGTTGTTTCAGTTAAATATTTATCCAATTGCATCCCCCCAGGATAAGTAATCTTCACAACATTTGAAATAGAGAAAAACAAAGGAGTTCCTTGGTTGTTTCTCTGATTATTTTTCTTTTTTAATTTTTATTATCTATTTATTTTTTATATATAGATTGATCTTTGGAAACTGTTTTCTATCATTTTTAAATTCAAAAGCTATTTAGAAGGGTTTCTTTTGATCTTGTATTTTTTATTTACTTGTATATGTTGATTTAAGAATATAATACATATGAAACAAGTTATCCTTAAAAAGTAATTAATGATTATTTATAAATACTGAATAAAGGAATAATTAAAAAAGAAAACAGTTAATGAAGGAAACAATTAAAAGCAGCAAAACAAAGATTGTGATTTTTCTGAGATCCATTTATAGTGGCAAATGAGATGGAAAAAGTTTTGTGGAGTTTCGTATTGGATTGCAAAAATGGATCATGATTTCCACCTTCTGATTTGGAAAATGTATTCTCCCTCTTCCTAAGTAGGTGACTGTGTAGGTATCATAAAGATTAGAAATAGTGCATTGGAGGCCAGATTCCTCCTTCAAATCAAGGCTTTGTGGTAGAGTGGTAAGAGGAGCAAATACGGGGTTTGTAAATCAAATTATGCAGATAATAAAATGAAAAGAGATTAATACTAAAGAATTCAAGAACCCCGAAGGGGAAACGAGAATAATAAAATAATTGTACAATCCCCACTGTTTAATGTGACTTTCTCATGGCTTGCAACATCGACAATAATAAATTTTAGACACAGAAGGATATTTGATATGAACTAAGGAACTTTGGTACTTGGGACTTAAGCCAAGAACAAGCTAAGTGACATTGAGGTGGAGAATGGATTTTGGTTGATGGAAAAAAGAGATGTTTCTTCTGAGTCTTGTACATGACTTGATAATTTGGAAGGTGTAGGGACTTGCAAATGCCTCCACCCTGAGCCTATACCCTCCTAGAACTTTCAAAGAGCTGGTTAGAAGTAAAACTGGACCTAGCTGGTGTGCCTTATGCCACAAGAACAACGAGGCTATTATACACCTCTTCGTAACTTGTGAAAATGTTCGTGCTTTTTGGTAAAAGATTTTGGGGGCCTTCTATTGTCACATGGTCTTCCCCAATGATCCTCTTATCCTTCTATAGTCGCTTCTCTTGGTCACCCATTCAGGAAGGAAAATGAGGTCATATGGACATTCTTTGTTAAAGCCTTCTTTTGGCATATTTGGCTTGAACAAAACCAGTGAATCTTCTTCGAAGACAAAGCTATGGAATTCTCTTCTTGTGATCACCTAACTTATATTCCTTTCTACTGGTGTAATGTAAATTTACCTCGTTCCTTTGTGATTACAGCCTTACTTCTCTTATATCTCAATGGAATTGTCTTCTGTAATCTACTTTACATTCCTTAACATTTTGTGATTTTATTCTATTAATGAAATCGTTTAGCCTGTTTCTCATTAAAAAAATGTTTGCATGGCAACTGAAGAGGGCTTACTGTGAAAAGGTTAAGTTTTCCTATCGATGCTCTTTCACTATGCATTCGGATGACACTCCTGATAAGATCCAGAAAGGACACCCCGCCACAGTCTATTGCCTCAGCTAGTCAAACAGTGTAAGAGAGGATGAAACAGTGGATCACATGTTTGTATGGGATTCATATATTAGAGCTCTTTTACCTAGGCTCTTTACTATTTTGGTATATAATTCGTTGCCCAGACAAGTCTAGAACAACTTATATTAACATCTTTTTGAGAACAAGCAAAAGATCCTTTGGTTGCATGCAGATCTATTCTTTGGATAAATGCTATTTGACTTTTTATTATTTTGGCATAGACTTTATTTGAAAGAACTTATTCAACTTATATTAACATCCTTTCATGAACAACCCAAAGGTTAGAATTTCTCTCTCTCCCTCTCAAGATGGAATTTGGGGG
>NC_052357.1:30981753-31027665 GCF_009727055.1 Benincasa hispida
ATTTTCTAGTTTTTTTTTTTCTTCCCTATATCTGCTTTTCAGTTTTCTTTTACTTTTCGGCTTTCATGAAAGAAATTTTTATGTCTTCTGCCTTACTTACATTCTAGGTAATGAAGAAGTCTGTTAAGTTGCAAAGGATGGCATTTTATTTGGTGGAAAACGGCCTATTTTCATGGTTATGCTCTATCATTTCAGCCTCTAGTACGAGTTTTACTGAAGATCAGAAATCCATTTTTTTAAAGCAGCTGATCTTGGTATTGGAGGTAGCGATTATTTTTCATTTATGGTTAATAGCTTCACTACACTCTTGCTTAAGTTTTTTCAATACTTTAACTGTATGGGGTGTGCACTTGTCTGTAATTATGGATTTTATACCTGAAACTGAATTCATGCTCTCCATTCAAACTGAAAGAGGTAGGTTGCAATCAATTGAATACCATCTTTGCCCTCGATCAAATAAATAAATTTAAATCAATACTTCTTTTTCTCATCAATGTTTATGGATTCAGGTTGTCAATAATGTCATTTCATTCAGAAACATCCGTGACTGGTTACAAAAAGATGCCCTCGAGCAGCTAATGGAATTTTCATCTAATATTTTCAAAATCCTGCTTGGTGGTGAGGAATTGCTGCTAATAGAAGGGGCACTGGTTAATCAAATTTTGGAGATAATAACATCCGTGCTCAGAATATCACAAAAACGAAAAATTTACCAGCCCCATTATACGTTTTCCATTGAGGGCCTGTTTCACATTTATCAGGCTGTTTACAAACTAGATTGTACAACACAGGGTTCGAATTCAGCTTGCAGACTCAAAATGATACTCATGAACATGCCACAAATATCACTTCTACGCATGGTATCTCTCTCTCTCAAAAAAAAAAAAAGAAAAAATCTAGACATTGCTTTTTCTGCTTGCATTTTGAAAAATGTTTTACTGTATTTCACTATTTCCTCCACTCTTGAACTTCTATTAGTTTTGCTTGGTGAAGTAAGTTGAAGCTTAGTGAGGAGGTTGTACTTTGACTTTACTTCAACAATGAGTCTATTGTATCTTTAATTAATATATAGTGTTGTGCGTCATGATCCTTCTGATAGTCCCCCAGTTATGGAGGTTTATGTAAGCGGGGGAAGGGAGGTGTAGGTACATGAGAATTAATGTGGGGCCCAAAGAATATTGTTGGTTAGTTTAGGTCATGAGTAGTGAGGAGCTTTTAGAGCACTCATTGTGAGTGAGTGGGTATCTTTTTACTGAATTGTATATTGACTGTTCTGAGAAAAATTGTGAGAAGGAAAGCTCTCAAAACTTCTCAAGCTTATCACCTTCATAGTGCATCCAAATATTTTGTTCTTTGAAACTTGAGTAGGAGAAGAGGGAGGGAATGGATTGAGAATGGAAGATAAATTTTTAATTCTATTGAAGTTTTTCAGATTAAATTGTTATTTGGTTTTGGTAGTTGTTAGTTTACCAAATAGTTACCGAGTCAAGAGGGAGAGAATGGATTGAGATTGGAAGATAAATTTTCATTGTAGTTTTTCAGATTTTGTTAGTATGCCAAGTAGTTATCGAGTCAAGAGGAAAGGAATGGATTGAGATTGGAAGATAAAATTTTAATTCTATTGTAGTTTTCCAGATTACATTGTTATTTGGTTTTGGTAGTTAGTTTGCCAAGTAGTTATCGAGTCAAGAGGGAGGGGAATGGATTGGGACTGGAATAAATTTTTAATCCTATTGAAGTTTTTCAGATTACATTTTTATTTGGTTTTGGTAGTTGTTAGTTTGCCAAGTAGTTACCGGGTTAGGTTTTGAGTTACTGTAATTAGATTGTGATGTCTACAAACAGTGATGTTAGCCTTGTGAAGTGGGAGGTTGGTCCTTATAGTAGTTTTTTTTTTCCCCGGGGGGCGGGGGGTGGATGGGTTATGTGTGTGTGTGAATGAAATCTCCAGAGTACAAAAAGTTCATATATGGTTCTTTGATTTCTTGCAGGATCGAAAGAGGTGCTCAGATTTTCTGTCATGGGCAGTTTCCACCGCTTTAGAGTTTGATTCTAGAATAATAGCCAAAGAATCTCATTTGAGTTTAATGAGTGAATCTGATGAAGAGCATTTTGACGAATCCTTGACATCAAAACTTTTACGTTGGTTATCTGCATCTGCAATTCTTGGAAAGGTTTCCTCGAAACTTGATAGCTGGAACCTTCGAACTTCAGAAAGATCGAGTGATGAAACGCTCTACTCTTTATTAGAACATGTCAAAAATACACGTGATGACAATAGTCTACAAGAATTTGGTTGTGAGGAGCTCTTAGCTGCAAATATTTTCTATCTTCAACATCTTCAGAGTAGTTTCATGGTGCTCCCTATGGCGATGTCTGCCCTTTGTCTCCTCCTCCTTGATGTTCTCATTTCTGCAGGTATACTTGAATGACTTCAATTTTAAAAATTTTATAGTTATTATATTATCATCTGGGGTGAATTCCTTTTCCATACGTTTGAAACTCATATCTACACTACAACAATGCAATGTTGAGAGGATAGCATCAAGCCCAACTCAAAAGAAGTTCGATAACATTTTACTTAGTTAGAATCCCTTCCTTTAAAAGGGATATTTGGTGGGCTTATTTTTTTTATATTCTATTGCATTTATATTCTTTCATTTTTTCTCAATAAAAGTTGTTGATTCTATATATATATATATATATATATATATATATATATAAAACTCAAAAGGAATTCGATGCATACCCTGTCCTTTTTTGTTAAGCCTTTGGCCCTTATATTTCTATCTATGGGTGTGGTCTGTTCTAATAATAAGACAAGGGATGGGGTTTGTTTTTTTGGCTAGAGGCCATGTGGAGGAGGTTGCTTTTTTGAGGGGAAACAACAAACACTTTTTATTAATATAATGAAAAGAGGTTAATGTTTCAAATTACTAGAACCTAGAATGGGAAACTAGAAAATTAAGTAGTACTAGAATATTAAAAAGAGTAAATTAAAACATAAAAGCATTCCAATTAAGACAAATATCGTGAATAGAGTATCCTACAAAGCCTTTAGAAAGAGAACACCATGAGGAGGCCTTTAGGTGAGCCGAACCAAATTGATCGATTTAAGGAAGAGACTTGTTATGAAAAACCCTCAGCCAGCACTCAAACCACAACTCAGTTAATAAGGCTTTTACTGCAGTAACCCACAAAACTTTGGACTTTGATACAGCTGGACCAATCAATAAATGGAAGATATTTTCCTTAAATCTTGATCCAACAGTTTGTAGCTCGGTAGAGCCTAGGATAGACTAGAGTCTGAAAGTTCTGCACTCTCTTTGAAGGACCTTTTCTAATAAAAATATTTGAACCCTTCACTTTGTTGTCTTGAGCATCAGCGTTCAGCTTCATTCAAGCATCTGGATACAGACTCCACAGGCATGCCACATTTTTTTTTTCTTTTTAGGAAGAAAAAAAAAAAAGGTTTAAACTTCTTCGAAGTTCCATCCATACATATGAAATGATTTTCTTTAAAAGAAAAGCTCCTTGGTCATTCTCTAGTTTCATTTAGCTCTCTTAGGTTCTCCAAACCCAGCCTACCTCTCTCTATTTGGTGAGGAAACCATATGTCGGGAGATATGATGTTAATTTTTCTTGAGAAATTTGTACCGGTGGCCCATTTGACAAAGATGTAAATGAAATCTGACCTACCTTTTTAAAACCAAGTTTTATAACTTTTGCTTACATCATTGCGAAGTGAAATTATGGAATTGATCAGTTGTGTATATGTACTGATACTCGACTATTGCTCTCGTTACCCACTCTTATGACTTGCTCCTGTTCCTTGTTGCATTTTCTTTTCCTCTTTTTTCTTTTTGACATTTTTTGACATTGCCCTTCTTTTAAACATACTGATTAGCAAGTAATGAAAAAAAAAGAATAAAAACGAGAAGGGGAAAAAAAATTAGATTAATGAATCACAGGAGGAAATAAAATTTTTAAAAGTATGAGTAACGGCTAGCGAGAGTGAGAGCGAGAGCCAAATATCAAAACTCATACACAAGGTCGATTTCATAATTTTATTTCATGATGACACAAACAAAATGTTATAAAACTAATGTTTTTGCAAAGTGGGTCAGATTTCATTTGCGCCCTGTGAAAATTTTATCTGTACAAAAGAAACCCATGTTTTTTCCTTGTGGTTGCGCCTAGAAAACCTCTTATTAGCTTTCCTAGCAAAGTCAATTTTCTTTGGGATGATGCACCAAAAAAGCAAGAAGGTAATGATATTGACTAATACTGGTAGAAAGAAAGTTAACTTGCCTCGTGGATGCTTCATGGGTGCTTCAGTTTGTCAAGTTTTTCAAGACTTCCTGCACTGGTTGTCGGAAGGTAATGTAGTGTGGATTGCCTGCAAGAGGCATCCAAAGTATTTAAATATCAGGTTTTCCTTTGCTGCCCCCGCTTTTGGAAGAAGCTTGCATTTGAAACACAAGATCTTGTAATTGATTCTTTCAAGTTCAGATTTCATAAAGGCTAATCTTTAGACCTGAAGCCTTCTCAAAGATGGAAATTCGTATAAAATTTCAAGATTGAACCAATTATATCAATCAGAAGTCCATTTCTTTGCTTCTTTTGCCCTTAAGATTACATAAACGAAGAATAAGCTCCCAACAAGCTCTTGAGAAGACACAAACGAAGAATGAGTGTTGAAGGTCCTCTTAAAGCAAGATAGATATTTCTTTTGTAGATTGGAGCTCCCGATAAGCTCCAACTAGCCTTGCAAAGAAAACACATGGAAGGAGACAGAAAGCAAGATGGACGTTTCTTTTGTAGAGTGGAGGAACAATTTAATGACCCAAAGATTATTTACCAAAATAAGAACGTTAACTCTTCTAGGGAATTTTGAATTCCACAAGTCATTATAAACTAACTTTTCCATAGCAACGGAGGCAACAAAGTGTTTATAAAGAGATTTAACAGAGAACTTCCCTGAAGAATCCATGCTCCATAAGCGACGGTTGGATTGAAAATTTACTTGCACATTCGATAGTAAAAACAAAATCTTGAAATCAAGAACTTCGGCATCTTTTAGCAATCTTCTAGAGTAAATAGACCATGATAAGGTGCTTGCATCCCAATGATCAAGAACTTCGGCATCTTTTAGCAATCTTCTATTGCATTGTTGCATTACTTTATTGTCTCACATTTAGTCTGATAACCTAGTTTTTATAATGAATCAGGTCTCTTTCATAGTCATGGAGCTGATTTGGCACAACGCTTGTCAAAGATACGTTGTCCTGAAGAAGTAAATCCTGCATGGAGATGGTATCCATATTCTATCCAACCCTTTTATTTTTTATTTTTTTTTGGTAAAGATACACATCCAACCCTTTTAATTTTACATCGTTCCAGCTTATCCCAACAAGAGATGCCAAAGATATAGACCCATTTGATAAAATATTTAGGATTCGTTCGATAACAATTTTGTTTTAAACTTTCTGTTGTTTGCTTTTGAAATTTATGATTGTATTTTCTTAATTTTCTTACTATGATTGTCACTTGTCTCTTTGAGTTCTTAGTCAAATTTCAAAAACATATATAAGTTTTGAATAGAAAAATTGTTTTACATGGTAAAACTGCTGAAAATATTTTTAAGTATAGCAAAATGTCACCGTCTATTAGTGTCTATTATTTTGCTATATTTGTAAATATTTTTGTTCATTTTACTATATTCGAAAACAATCCTTTTGAGAAACTACTTTTATTTCTTTTGTTTTGTGTTTATTTTTCCCAAAACTTGGCTTGATTTTTAAAAACTTTAGTAGAAAGTGGATAACAAAACAAAAAAAAAACCATATGTTAAACTATTGTTTATAAGGTTAATTTTCAAAAACCAACTACCAAATTTGTTTTCAAATGAGCATTAGTTTTTATTTTTTGGCTTTTGAAAATTTAGCTTATAAACACTACTTCCACTTATAAGGGGTTCTTGTCTTGTTATCTATCTACTCTTTAGAGATGTTTTCAAAATCCAAGTGAACCTTCAAAAACTAAACTAAGTAGTCTTGAAAACTTGCTTTTGTTTTTGGAATATCTAATGAATTTAAATGTTTCAATTCTAAAGAAGTTGGGAGAAAATAAGCACAATTCTCAAAAATAAAAAACCAAATAGCTATGAAATGGGTCCTTAATTTTATATATGTTTTTCGAAGACCCAGTTTAATCATCTTCTGTCTTATTGATGTAACTGGAATTTATCTTAGATATATTCTGCAATACAAAAATATGCTAGCCACAAGGAGCCAAGGATTATTGGGGCGAAAAATGAAAAGGAAAAAAATAAATAAAGACAGAAAAATAACTCCTGTTCTGCTATGTATAACAAGTTTTGGAAAAAAAAAACAACGATCTATTCCAGTCCTCCCAACCTTTTTCCAATATTTGAACCAAGATAGCGACAGTTCCACCCTTTAACTTATAATTCTATAGTGGTAAAATAACGAAGATTCAGTTTTAAAATTTATTTTTAATTTTTTCCCTTTAGATTTACTTTTCAGCTTCTTATTTCTATTTAGATCAAAACTACTTCTGTTCTATGGTGCATTTTGGATATAAGCAGCTTCGATACATCTAGCTGAGAAACTTACTATGCCAACCAAGTATGATAGTTTAAAAGATTGCAGCTTCAAATAAGAATTTGCCAGCTAAAAATCCTGGAAGACGGTTAATCTGCATCCATTTTTTTAATCTACTACATTTGTAGAATGTTGTATATCAAGTGGGATCTAAGAAGTTGCTTGCTGTAGAAATGAAAATATAGTTTGTCTGATATTTTATGTTCTCTTGATGGTGCTAGCTATGTTATACGCGAATCTCTTTGATTTCAGGACGTTCTACCAACCATGGAAAGATTATTCATTGGAATTGACAGATTTGCAGAAGATGGATGAAGTTCACGCTTGTCAAACTCTTCAACTAGTGATCTCAAACATTCTTAGTAAAAAGCCCCCCGATCTTCAAGTTTTGTTACCTCAAGACATTGAGATTTCACGAGTATTTGAGTGGGAGAGAAATCTCATTGGAACACAAAATTCAAATCCTTAACAGAAAAAGGTTAGTCTTCTTTAGAGTCAGCTTGTTCATCTTTTTGTATACATAGATAGTTCAAAGTAGTGTTAGTGTTGATAATTGATGTAGGGTTCATAAAAGTAGATATATTTATCTGATTTGGATCTGTAACATTCAATACACAAATCAAGAGAAAAGAAAGATTGAAAATTTTGACCAATTCTCAAAAAGTAATGAAAGAAGTACCATGGTTCAGCTAGTTTTTTCAAGCATAAATGATCTGCTTTTGAAGAGAAGTTGGTGGGGCACTTAAAAAGAGAGACTATGGCCGGGTAGTTGCCCCTTGTAAGTGCCTTTTAAGTCGCCCCATTATCTGTATGCGAGGATGAAAATATCACATGTCGATATATCGTAAATCATCGATATTAACTATCCATGGTTATCTCAACATCTTTTATAAATATTCGTGGAATAGGAATACTAATAACAATATCTATAAGTTAGTTTGAGAGTAAAAAAAACATAATTATTAATCTAAATAAATTTTATATATTTAGTGATTTACAGACATATCCATCGATAATGATCTTTTATTGACATATCCATAAATATATCTGTAAAATTGAAATCTCGATATCAAAACTGAATTGTTAGAGAGTAGTTTACAAGATGGATTTTATGGAAGATTGTTCTCTAATTAATGAGAGTGGAGATCAGTCTGCAAGGTTTCCTCCATGCAATCCATCTTATAATATCATAGATGACTAAATGGATTGTTTACTTTTTTTTTCCTTAGATTTTCTTGTTTGGGATGACCTCTCATCAATAGTTATTTATTTGTATACTCAAATTGAAAACAAATTATTCAATGAAGTCACAATATTATTGCTTCATAATAACTGTAGGAATAAAAGATGTGTATGCCCTCAAATAACCACTAGATATAAATTAGATGTACTTTTCTTTTACACATCTAACGGTTTAAATTTTCTATCCACATCGTGGTGGCTTCATCAAATAGTTTTTCTATGTAGAGGGGTTACTTTTGTATAAGTATTTTTTTTTATTATATATATATTTATTTCGTAACACCATATTTGAAAGTTACACTATATTACAATGTAAAATTAGCATTATCACTTGTTGCACATTTTAAATTTTTTCATTCAAATGAGATCTACTCTCTTGATGTATTTTTGACAACACTAAAAATATGCTATTTTCCTCTACTTAATCCGGAGTCGTCTCTTAGTTTAATGTGTTTATTTAGTTATTTTATAGTTATCGAACATCTAAGAGGTAGAATAACACATCGATGGTGCTAAAACGGACCAAAATGGAGTTCAAATGCATCAATGGGGAAAGAAAAACTAAAATGATTAAAATGTCCTTGGAGGAGTGTAATGACGCTACGCCGGATGCCTTTTCTTGAGAGCACATAATTTGAGAATTGAAGGTAGCGTATGGTTCCATAGTGTGCCTTTGCGGCGCTACGTAGATTGACGCATGGCATGTGTGTGCAAAACCCCGTTGCGCTACGTTGAGTGCATCCCTGCGGTTGACAAAGGGGGGTCGTCTGCTCTCCAGCATCGTGGCACTATACCCTAGCATTGTGGAGTGTTTGCCCATTTTTTTATAAATTAGGTTCTCATCATTTAGGGCACCCTCCGGCAAACCAGCCAAAATTCTACTCTATCTGTCATTTGGGACTTGACAAGTCCCAATGGAAGAGATGAGAAAGAATATATAAAATTTTGGCTAGTTTCCCTTTTATATTAATTGTGAGACTTGTTCTTCATTGTAAATTGTTCCACTATTGCTTATGGGTTTTACTCTGAATTAATTGATTATGAATTGCATTCTCTTGATTATTGATTGAAAACCAATGTTTGAATATGTAATTCCATGCTTTAGATTTATCCTTGATTAAGGTAATAGATCATAGGGAAGCAAAGAACTTATTTATTGTTAGATTAACTTATTTATTGTGAAGTCTTTAAAATTTTTTTTATTGTGAAGTCGACCACCAATGAGTATTGCTTTAATTGTCTTGATGTAAAATCGTATTGAATGAGTTAATTAGGCAATTGTACGTTCATTCTAATGTAATCCCCTAGCTTAATGCAATTAGTTCAATTATTTAGAATGGATTCTTCGGCACATATTGGTTTATTTGCTAATTAGGATAGTTGATAAGGATTCTAATCAATTTGACTAAGCTTAAGCAAAGAAGTTTGATCTAAAGTTGAACGATTGATTAACTAATTGGGGAAAAATCAAATTAAACCTGAGCTAGATATTTCTATTATTAATTTCACAAATCTCTCTCTTGCTCTCATTTATTTTTCATGCAAGTTGACTTTTTATTGCAAGCAACTCCAATCAGCAAACTCCCTCCTCGGTTACCTCGGGATCGTCGACATTCTATTTGAGAAACATGAAGGTTCCCTAACTACAAAATTAAGGAACGGAACTTTATTTGATTTGGGTCGAAAGAGCTCGACATCCTTTTAGTCACGATCAATTTTCTACTCAAGTATATTGCTTTTTTTTGATACTGCTCAGCCTAAATGTTTCATCCACATTTCTATTTAATTACATCTCAAATGCTCAAAAACAAAACCAAGTCTTGGTGTAATATAGGCCTTTGCTTTTGAGTTATACTAAAAAGAGCAAGTTCATTTTGGTTAAAATTAGTTTATAATTTGGAACTATAGATATACTTTCACTTTTTGCATCATCTGGTTTTATCGACAATAGGAAAGCTTCTTTCTTGAATGGTTCCTCATATTATTATTATTATTTTTTGAGGCAACAAATAAGATATGCACTACAACTAACTAATCCCCAACATCCTCATCAAGGGGAGAACACTTGAGAGGATGCCAAAGTTGTTAATAATTGTTCTTCTCTCTACGGATTTGAAAAGAAGATAAAATAATACAGTTTCCAACAAAAATAATATCTTCAATGAGGGTGCCCAATCTCAATAAATAAAGTCTCCTTTCAACACAAGTTAATCTGCTCCCGCGCTTTTGACTCCATCTCGGTTGGTCCCAACCTACATGTTGAATTGCCAACAAACCCTCCAAGACTGCTTCAACTTTCAACATATTGATGCCCTTATAGCCTCCCAAAGACGCTTCAACTTCATGGTCCCAAACAATACATCCAAGCCATATTGCTCCTTCGACCAAGTCGCATATGCATTTAGCTTCCACAAACTCGATCTTAGTGGGGACCAAGGCGGATGGCAAGGAAGATAAGACGAAGGGGCTAATGTAGAGTTTGGTATTTGTGTACAAGGCGCAAAATAGTATTAAAATAAAAGAAAACTATGATCATCGAAATTTTAAACTATGTTTGGACGGACATATTAATATATGATTGAACGAAAAAGTTTGAAAACATATAATTATTATTTAAACTCAATTCACTCTAATATGCAAAAAAAAAAAAAAAAAAAAAAAAAAAAAAATTAACAAAAGGAAGGAAAGAAAATATGTGCTCAAAATTTAGTAGGGGCAGGACTTCATAATTTGGAATTTGTGGGATTTAAATTGAAGTTAATAACATGCATATAGCATGGATGTTGGAAAATGGTTGTACCTTTTAATAAGTACTTTTCACTTTTTGGTTTTGCATATCATCATACTTTCTTTCATTCTCTCTTTCTTCTCTCTTTTAGCTCTTTTTCTATCCTCTCTCTAAACTAAAAAGTTCTCATAGATCCAACTCCTTTAACATGTTTAATTTGGGTGGTTTTATGTAAGAATGGTGAATCTTAATATGAATTTTCGAGTGGTAAGAACTCTTTAGTAAATTGTACCTTTTCTCTTATAATTAATTGGTCATTTGGACATTAGATGGAAATACTATGTTTCTTGGTGATTTGAAGGAATTTCTTCTTACATGGATTAACTGTGCTTTGTTTGCTCACAAATATGACTAAAAACACTTTTACCATAACCAAAAAACACTTTTTTTCATGATGACTCATAATGTTTGGAAGTAATATAAATGTTTTTTTTTAAAAAAAAAAAAAAAAAGTCAAAACCACTCAAGGTGTGCTTTATGGAAACCCTTGTAGAGTGCCATTGGCTAAAATACTTATTATGGAAAAAGAAATTAAGAACACTTTTAAGAGGGTACATAACCTTTAAAATTTAAAAAAAAAAAATTGTTATTTATTTTTTTATTTCAAAATCGGAAAAAGAAAAGTCCTACCTTGCAACAAGTCATCCGCGAGAGTCTTGCACGTTATGAGGGTCTCCACCTCTTTCTCACTCTATCGTTTCACACTGAAAGCCTATAAAAAGCGTGACCTTCAGCAATTCATTCACACAATTTCTTCACTTCTATTCGAATGTTCTCCTTTCCTCTCCTACTCTTCCTTTTTTCGTTTTTCGAGCAGTAAGTTAGAAAGGGTGTGTGTTTCGGTTGGTGACAGTGTATTTCTGATTGGGTTTTTTTGACTGTTTTATCCTGGGACGACGTGGCAATATTCCAAATCTGCTTGCACAATTGGGCAGAGCTGCGAAACGTCTTAAAGAGAGCGAGCTCCGCGACTCAGCCTATAACGAGTTTTTGTTTTGCAGGTTTTGTTTTTTGCTTGACCATTGTGCCTTAACTATTTTCTGTCTGTCGTTCTAAGGATCTTGCCGTTTCTAACAACAACTCATTGATTTTCTTTTATAATAACTCTTCATTTACATTTCAAATTAAGAAATGAATAAAATAAATAAACTTATTCATAAATTAAGAATGATGACAAAAATATCTTAGACATCTGAAAAAAAAAATATATAATCGTTGTATTCTTGTAGAGGAAGCAGTTCAAACATTTGAAGATAAATGCCTTAATCGATTTAGATATCACACTGACTTTTAAATGGACAATAAGCACCATAGCTATCAAATAAATGCTTATGCTTCACATTGTAATAATTCTCCAACCACTCACACATTCATGCTGCCACCAAACCCATAATTTAGTGGCTTTTTACTGTTTATTTAGACATAAATTTAAGACTGTTGTGCTTATTGAATCAAAAGTTGGGATCCCTAAATAGTTTCCAACCCATTTTGTAATTATTCCATAATAAAAAGAATGGTGGTTAATCTATTGGTCAATATGAAAATAGTTTGATTGGTTAAGGTATATTTCTTCGATTAAAAAATTATATAGAGATCAGTATCTCTAAATTTTAAAGTTTGTGTTAAATAGATCAAAACAAAACTAGATTTCTTAGATACAAAATCAAAAGATTAGACCCCGTTTGATAACCTTTTATTTTTATTTTTTTAAATTAAGCTGATAAACACTATTTTTTATTGTATTGAATTTTTGTTTTATTGTCTACTTTATCCTAGTGTTCTAAACAACAAAACCATGTTTTGAAAATTAAAATCAGTAGTTTTTAAAAATTAACTAAAAAATCAAGTATTTAATTAGAAAAATAGCTATAGTAAAGAAGTTGCAAGAAAAAAAATATAATTTTCAACAAGCAATAAGATGGTTGTCATTAAATACAACCTTATGGATCTATTAACAAAACAATGAATGCAAACTATTTTGTTTTTGGTCTTCTGTTTTTAAAAAATAAGCTTACAATCACTAATTTTATCTCTAGTTTTCTTTCTTTATTATTTGTGTTTTAAAACATTTTTTGCACATCTCGATTTTTTTTAAAGTGGTTTTAAAATTTTACTTAGAATTTAAATGTGTTTTTTTTTAGAAATATGGAAAAATTATTAAAAAAATTACGTCGAAATAGATATAATCTTCAAAAACTTAAAACAAAATAGTTATCGAATGCAAATGGAGCCATTTAGAGACTTCTTTTTCTTTTCTTTTTTTTCTTTTTTTTTTTTTAAATTTCTTTTAATGAGCCTTTAAACACTTAAAAATTCAAAATTCAAAGGTTGAAGTTGTAATTTAACTTTTAATTACGGCACACATGATCTTGGAAAAAGGTTGCAACTTTGATTAGTTTTCCCTTTTGGATTTTGAACGGCCAACATACTTCTATCAAATCATTGAGACAAATTTATACCCACAAACATCATGATTTTAGTTAACAAACATAATATATCCTTTTCTTTTACATAATTTAGTAAAAATAACTTTACTACAATATTTAATATTTTACCACACAGGTTCTTTTAATGTGTGAGAGTTTCTGAACCTAACTTAGATGACCAAATAGAACGCAAACAATCAGCAGAAATAAATCGAAAGCAGTAAAGAACACCAAGATATATAGTGGTTCGACCAGTTTGGTCTACATCCACTTTGAGAACCAGCTTGAATTAATTTATTAACGAGCAATAAATAAATTTTACAAATTACAGATAATCAACGAATTCATCAATCTATAATTTCAGTATCCACTGATACCGAGAGATCTGCACACAACGTCGCCTCTGAAAACTGAGAACAACCCGCTGTAAAACAGCCCAAAACAGTATGCTACCCCTCTCTGACCGACGAACCACCAAAACCAGATTTGCAAGCAAACCCACGCGTTGAAACGGAACTGACCGGCGCACCCACACGCTAAATCGGATCTGACTGGCCTCTGCTCTTCCACGAAGCCGACACCCAACGTCTAGCCGAGCGGCTCTTCGACCGGCCGCTGCTCTTCCACGAAGCCGATACCCAACGTTCAGACGACTCATGATCTCCTCAGGCGGCTATTGCAAACCTATTTTTTCTTTAGGCGGCTGTCTCTATTTTTCAGCCAAAAAGAGACCCACGAAAAATTGCCATAGGGATATTACAAAATTACCACTACTCATTAATTACAAGAATGCCATTGGGCCTTTAATTTTTCCAAAATATCCCATAAAACCCACTTAAATACCTTGTTATTTTCTACAAATCTCCCTCATAACAAGAATATTTATGTGTCAAGTTGATTCTCCAATCTTCCTATCATCCAGATTTAATATTCAGCCCATCTAATAGGTATTTGAACCTATGGGCTGGAAGAACCTTGGTTAACATATTTGACAAATTCTCAACTGTATGAACCTTGACCAGTTCAACATCTTTCTGGACCACAATTTCTCTGATAAAATGAAATTTGACATTGATAGGCTTAGACTGTTCGTGATGAATGGACTCTTCGCAAGATGAATAGCACTCTGGCAATCACAACAGACGGTAGGAATGAACTCCTGCGACAACAACTCACCAACTATCCTTTTCAACCACATTGCCTCTTTGACAGCTTCACCCACTGAAATATACTTTGACTCAGTAGTAGACAAGGCAACAACTGACTATAGAGCAACCTTCCAACTGACCACATTACCAAACAAACGAAAAATGTGACCTGATAGAGACCTTCTTTTGTCAAGGTCTGCAGCATAATCTGCATCTGTGAAGCCTTCCAACAGTGTTGATTTATCACAATCCCTGCTAAAACACAATGATACACTGACACTACCTTTCAAATATCGAAGCACCCATTTAACTGCATTCCAATGCTTCTTCCCAGGATTTGACACAAACCTACTTATCATACTCATAGCATTTCCCAAGTCAGGCCTAGTACAAATCATCAAATACATAATACTTCTAACAGCATTACAATAGGGAATATTAGCCATCTCTAACCTTTCTTGTTCAGTAACAGGACACTGAGACGAAGAAAGCCTAAAATGAGATGCTAAGGGTGTCGAAATTGCCTTACAACCAGACATATTATACTTCTCAAGCAGTTTATGCACATAACTCTCCTGCGAAATGGTTAACAAACCTTTCTCCCTATCTCTTTTCACATCCATGCCTAGGATCCTTTTGAGTTCACCTAAATCTTTCATCTCAAATTCACTACTCAATCGTTTCTTGAGATCATAGATTTCAGAATAATCTTTAGACACCAGAATCATATCATCTACATACAAAAGTAGATAAGTATATGTACCTTTCTACGATAGTTTCTAGTACACGTAGACATCATATGAGCTCCTGTGAAACCCCTGCTTTAGAATAAAGGTGTCAAACCTGATATACCACTGTCTCGGCGATTGTTTCAGTTCATAGATGTACCTGTGAAGACGAAAAACCATGTCTTCCTTTTCTTTCACCTCATAACCCTTAGGTTGAGCCATGTAGATCATTTCCTCCAATTCGCTATGAAGGAAAGCTATGGTGACGTCCATCTGTTTAACAAACATATCAAAGTGAACAGCAATAGATAAAATTAATCGAATAGACGAATGCCTCACCACTGGAGAGAAAATCTCATGAAAGTCAACTCCCTCATTTTGAGTGTATCCCTTGGCTACTAGTCTAGCCTTATACCTAGGCTTATTGTTACCTCCTGTACCTGGCTAGATTTTATAAATCCACTTTGACTAAATGAGTTTTTGATTAGGAGGCTTTGGAACCAATGACCAGGTCTGATTCTTCTGCAACAAGAACAACTCTGCGTCCATAACATCCTTCCACTCTTCCTTCAAATCAGATACAATAGCCTCCTCAAAAGTAAGAGGCTCTGCTTCAATATTGTCAGCTACACAAGTAAGAGCATAAGCAACTAAATCAGAATAACCATACCTCGTAGGAGCCTGTCTCACCCACTGAGGCTTGTCACGTGTAAACTGATAGTTCTGTAGGTCACTGCTACTTGAGCTTTCTTCACCAAAAACTCCCTCATCAATTAAAGTCTTTTGCAGTTGAGGCTATCTACCATCAGAACTAGATGACTAATCACTGGAATCACCTGAACTAACTGATGGTCTTGTTTTAGAATCAATTCTAACCTCTGTCTCAACCTGATCAACTGGCTGCTGTTTCTGCTGCTCTTTGACATGAAATGGCATCTCTGTTTCATTAAAGGTCACATATTTGCTGATAATGCATTTTTTCTGCCCTCTTTCAAGCACCAAAGTTTATATCCTTTAACACCCTGAGGATAGCCAATAAACATACATTTCATTGCCCTCTTATTCAGCTTCCCTTCCTTAACATGAGTATAAGCTGAACATCCAAACACTCTGAGATGATCCAAGCTTGGAGCTTTTCCTGTCCATATCTCCTGGGGAGTCTTTAGGCCTAAAACGGAAGACAAACTCCTATTAATAAGATAACAAGCTGTTTAGGCAGCTTCCCCCCAAAACTTCAAGGGTAATGAAGCATTTGTCAAGAGACATCTTGTACGCTCCATAATTGTTTTGTTGAACCTCTTAGCTAAACCATTCTGCTGTGGAGTGTACGTAACAGTGAAATGCCTCGTAATTCCCTCAGATTTGCAAAATTTATCAAATTTATGATTCACAAATTCCAAACCATTGTCTGTCCTCAGATACTTGCTTGTCTGGTTCTCAACCTGCTTTTTCCATTCAAGAAATTTTTCAAAAGCTTCATCCTTCTGTTTTAATGGATACATCCAAACCTTTCTTGAAAAGTCATCAATAATCGACATAAAGAATCTCAACCTCCCATAGAAGGTACCTGTGTAGGACCCTACAAATCTGAATGGACATAATCTAAAATTCCTTTGATAGAATGCTTCCCTTTCCCAAACTTCACTCTAGTAGACTTTCCCATTATGCAGTGTTCACAAAATGGGAGTTCAATGTATTTAACTCCTCCAAGAAAACCTCTTTCTGAAAGAGCTTGAAGATCTTTTTCACAGACATGAGCTAGTCTGTTATGCCATAACATAGATTTATCTGTTTCTTTCCCAGATGCAATAATAGCACTACCTGAAACTACAGTACCCTCCAACACATAAAGGCCATTCCTCAAGGTCCCCTTCAGCTTAACCAAAGAACCCTAGATAACCTTCAGAACTCCATTTCCAGATTTATAGGAATAAGCTGCTCTATCTAATTCGCACAGAGAAATTAGATTTCGTTTGAGTTCTGGAACATACCTTACATTTGTAAGAATTTCCAGAGAAATTAGATTTCGTTTGAGTTCTGGAATATACCTTACATTTATAAGAATTCTGATCATACCATCATGTGTTGCAATTCGAACACACCCAATTCCTTTTACATCACAAGCACCATTATCACCAAGCAAAACTGATCCCCTATCATTTTCCTGAAAGTCAATCAAGAAATCCTGATTAGTAGTCATGTGAAACGTGTATCCTGAATCCATGAACCAAGCATTTTGAATGTCCCTGCTGGATACCATCAAAAACTCTGCTGAATCATACCCATCAGTAATATTTGCTGCACTAGAATCCCCTATATGCTTGCTACTTGATGCTTCCTTACTCTTATTCAAAGGGCAATTTTTTTCTAAAGTGTCATTCTTTATGACATAGGAAACACTTTTTTCTTTTCCCCTTTGATTTCGACCTGGACCTTGACTCTTTTCCTTTTCCGTTCTTTTTCTCATTTCTACCTCTGGCCATGAGTAACTCTCCATCCTTGCGTTCCTTTTTAATCTCGAGATTTCTCATTCTTAAGGCATCCAACACTATATCCATGGATAATGAATCCCACCCATATTTAATAGCTGTCTTAACTTCTCGATACGATTATGGCAAAGAATTCAGAAGAATAACAGCTTGATTTTTATCCGCATCTTCTCACCGATGTTATTGAGATCAACTATAATCTTCTAGAATTCATCTAGGTTCTCTTCTAAGCCTTTACTTGAGTCCATCTTATATCCAAAGAATTTCTCCTTTAGATATAATTTATTTGGCAAGAACTTAGTCAAATAAAGACTTTCCAGTTTCTTCCACAACTGCACTGTAATAGTGACCTCATCTACTAGCCTAAGCACTCCATCTGACAGATACATAATTATCGTCGAATAGGCCATCTCATCCATATCCCTTTTTTCAGCTTCTGTAATTATTGGTGGAAAGTTATCTTCATCTAAGATTTTTGCTACCTTTTGTTGTACCAGAATAGCTTTAATCTTTTTCCTCCATAACCCGAAATTACCTTTCCCATCAAATTTAACAACTTTGAACTGTGTAGACATCGAAGCCATTTGTCAAATTAATTCCAACAAAATATCCTGAACAAAGAATGAATAAGCAACACACTGCCACACACCCTCCTTGGATCAACTAGAGCTCTGATACCACTTGTGAGAGTTTTTGAACCTAACTTAGATGGCCAAACAGAACACAAACAATCAGCAGAAATAAATCGAAAGTAGTAAAGAACACCAAGATATATAGTTGTTCGACTAGTTTGGTCTACATCCACTTTAGGAACCAGCTTGAATTAATTTATTAATGAGCAATAAAGAAATTTTACAAATTACAGATAATCAACGAATTCACCAATCTGCAATTTCAGTATTCTCATCCGCACACAACGTCGCCTCTGAAAACTAAGAACAACCCGCTGTAAAATAGCCCAAAACAGTATGCTATCTCCCTCTGACCGGCAAACCACCAAAACCAGATCTGCAAGCAAACCCACGCGCTGAAACGGAACTGACCGGCGCACCCACACGCTAAATCGGATCTGACTGGCCGCTGCTCTTCCACGAAGCTGACACCCAACGTCCAGCCGAGCGGCTCTTCGACCGGTCCCTATTCTCCCATGAAGCTGATACCCGACGGCTCACGATCTCCTCAGGTGGCTACTGCAAACCTATTTTTTCTTTAGCCCTATTTTGGAGAAGATAGGGGTATTACAAAATTGTCACTGCTCATTAATTACAAGAATGACATTGGACCTTTAATTTTTTCAATAAAACCCACTTAAATACCTTGTTATTTTCTACATAATGAATACAATAATATTATCCCAAAAACAAGAAATTTAATGCGAACTTACTAGATCTTATCACTTTATTTTTTAATATATATTTTTTAAAAAAATTATGTTTGAATTGATATGTATTGAGGTTAGAAGTTCAAATCTCTTAATTCTATTTCTGACACTAAAAAATATATTTTTAATGATTAACCAATGGAAATCATATATATACACATAAATACCCTTTTTGAATAGAAAAGATTTTTCAAACTATAATATAAAAAAAATTGACATTTTGTTAGTACAACATTATAATCATGCTTAAATACATTCTCTTTTTGATGTCGAGAATTTGATTGGTTGGAAACACATGTAACCTCCACTAAGAATAAAAAATTTGAATACTTCAGTCTTGAATAAAAAGTTTAGGGTTGGAATACTTTATTATAGGAGAAAAAAAGAAAAAAAATAAAGAAAATTGTTAGAAATGACTCATACATGTTTTTATTTTTCACGACTGACATCTTTTTAGAGAATTTATTAAAATAGATTTTTTCAATCCTTCCCAACCACATCGATCATCGAGATTCTTCAAAAAATTTAACTTTTTTCATCTTAAATTTCTTTTGGATTTCTTGGTGAAATCTTAGCCAAGTTGAACAACATTGTACATAATTTTTCTAGCAATCTTTTCAAATGGATCTTTTACCATATTTATGTTTCCACACCTATTTGAATTTTTAAATAGATTTATCAATTATCTAAATGAATCTTGCGTGGATTGCAAAATGATTTCTACAAGTTAAATTTTAGAAAAGATTAAATTTTAAGAAGTTTCCTAGAAGAGTGTTAATTGTGAAAGATGAAAACATTTTCAAATTATTTCGGATAGCTTTTCCTAACAAATATTAAATATAATTAAATGGAAATTTCTATTCTCATGTGTTTCTTTCATATCTAATTAAATGAAGTTATTCTAGAACCATAAAACTAATAGTGTAACTTGATTCAAACATAATAGATTTAGAGGAAAAAATTAAAAAACAAAACATAACTCTATAAAGGTAAAGAAAAACTCGAGGTGACAGGGTCTCGAACGCAATTGAGTTTGACCAAATACATGTTTTAATTACTTTTTAAAATTAGATTAGTGTTGAGAAGTCATCTCTAGCATCTCCAAACAAGATATTATGCCTTTTTCATTTTTAGGTCATAACTTTTGGAGAAAGTTGTAATTTTGATCTATTGTTTTCTTCATTATTTTCGCACCATCTTTCTCTCTACACTCTTATATTTTATGGATTCTAAAGTATAATTTTTTTAGCTATATCACAATGTTTGGATAGAGTTCGAGTTTATGATTTAAGGGTTGATTCGAGTCCAATAGTAAAATCACGAGATTTTGAACTTCAATGTAATAGTCTATTCTTTTGTTCTAAATTTTATTCTTTATGAACTTTTAGTAATTGAAGTCACACCTCAATTTTATTGATTGCTTGTATATGTTCTACGACTACATAGTTTCTATGATAGTCTCTAGGATAACATAAACAAACTTATTTAGATGTAGCTAGATGTCTCTGATTGATTTTGTCTTAGTCTTCTCGATGTGCTTATACTTATTGTTTAACTCTTTTGTGCCCAATTAATTAGATTAGACGAATATAACGACACGTGTTTTATAGCATTAAATTTGAGATATGCATATATATATATATATATATATAAAAGCGTTAAATAAAATAAATATTCGAATAATTTCAGAAAAATATGTAATGGTTAAAGAATATCTATTTATTAATTTATTTTTTGTTTCATAAAATAAAGTCTTTAAAAATTTTGTGATAATAGTCTCATAGTTAAAAGAATTATTATTTTTTTTATCTTTATTTGAATGATTTAATTATCTCCTAATTTCAAATTTTAATTTAAAAATAAAAAATTATATATATTTTAAACTTTCGTGTTTTTTAAAAAATATATATTTCTATTTAGATTTGGATGATTGGATTATCCTCCTAATTTTGAACTTTATTTTAAACCAAAATATAATTTTTTATTCTTTTTTAAAATTTCGTGATAATAGTTTCTTATTTATATATATATATATATATATATATATATATATATATATATATATATATATATATTATAATTATATATATATATATATATTATTATTTGATGTAATCCTCCTTGAATCGAAAAAAAAACTCAATCTTTTTAAGTGGATGGTTTGATTAACTACTTAACTTCTACATTAGTTTTTCATGATAACATTGGCCTCAAAATCTTTTATTTATTTAATTAGAATAGGATGATTTGATTATCTTTTAATTTTAAATTCTAATTGAAATCAAAGTATTACTAATGTTTTTATTTTGATAATCTTCCTTGTAGTACAAATATCTATTTAATTTTGATTTGGATGATATGGTTATTATTCTAATTACAAACCTTAATTTAAACTAAAATATTATTTACTATATATATATATATATTATAAATTTTGTAATACTCTTTTCTCGGTTGAAAAATAATAGAACTGAATATAAGTATGAACTAAAAATTAAACTACACCCAACTCAATATAGAACTGAATTTGCACAATCGAAAATCTAACTAGAAAAAGTAGCTCGAATTTTTATATATAAAAATCATTAAATCCATATTTAACGCTTATAACTAAGCTTGATGAATAATTTTCTTCACTCTTTTGCATTTAAATTAAACGAGAATATAGAGACATTCATGACACATTATTTTATTTTATTTTGAAAAAGTATGACACATAAATTTGTGTTAAAGAAAGAGGGTAAGTGATGGAAACTTGAAGTGTAAGGAGTGAATTTATACATCTCGAAAATAAATCAAAATCCAAACTATTTTTTTTGAAAAAGTAATTTAGGATATCATTCATATTAAAATGAAACTAATTTTTAAAAATATTTAATAACGTTAATTTGAGTTTTTTTTTTCTTTTTTTAATTACATGTGATGCTAAAAAATATTAGGGAAAAGATGAGATTTTTTTCCTTTTTATGTGTGATAGATAGGTATAGATATTTGATGTGATTGATAGGATTTTAGATAACCATTTTTTTTTCTCTTTGAATTGTGAATTAGAGATATAATCTGATTTTTTAAAATTCGAATTAGGATTTTTTTTTTTCTTTTTAATGTATGAATGCCAAAAATAGGGAAAACATGTGATCGTTTTTTTTTTCTTTCTTTCCTTTTTAGGTCCTTTTACGTGTGAAGACAAAGGGGAAAAATGAGATTTTTTTAAATTACTTTTTTTTACGTGTAATGCTCAAAAATAGGGGAATTGGATTTTTTAATTATTTTTTATTTTACGTGTGACGCTCAAACTAGGAGAAAAATAATTTATTTAATAATTTTAATTGTGAAATTATCTAAAATATCTCTATAACCGTCCACTGAAAAGGGTCAAAAGGGAAAATCGAAAGTTTTTCCCATAGCCCCCATGTGTGTAGTAGAGAGGAAGCAGTCGACGTTTCATCAAATTTTCCAGACCTCCAGCCCTCACATTCCATTGCCCGTGACTCGTGGAGCGCTGTCGCTCGTTGAACGATGATCTTCGCCGCCGATTGTCATAATTGTTTGACCAGTCAGTGTTCCTCTCTCTTTTTTTTTTCTCTCTCAGCCAATTGGGTTGCAAATCGGACGCCACCCCTCGCCCCTCACCACCTTACGTCATCGTTGATCCAGCACTGCTGATTGCACAACCACGTCCCCCGACAGTCTCTCCTCCGTTTACCTCGCGCCGGATCTCTCTCTCCCTATCTTTAGCAAGTCGCCATGAGTCGCTGCCGCCTCTTTGGATAGGACGCCGACAAGCGTTGATCATTTCTTTCACCAATCTGTCGTTTGGAGTAAGTTTTCGACCGTTTTGGTTTGTTCTTGATTAATTCTTGAATATCCACTAAGTTTTGGGTTAAATTTGATTTACCCTTAGGATTTGAAGTATAGATTTCAATTTTTGGAAGTCGTTGGGGCGTTGTCCAGCGTTATAAAGATCGACTTTTTGTGGATTTTGGTAAGTTTGAGACTTTGCGATCCTCTTGGGATTAAAGATAATTGATGTAAATTAAGTTATTAATGCTTGTTAGTGGTTTTTGCATAGGTTGAGTTTTTGGATTGAAGCTTGAGGTGGTTTTGGGTCGAGCCTCACTTTTGATAAGTTCATCGGAGTCATTTTAATAAATTTGATTAATTGGAATTAGACCCTAAAGGTTTAATAGGTTTAATTTAACTTTGGTTTACTATTTTAGGTTTTGGATTAAAGTTTTGTTTTGCAAGGAGAAGATAAGCTTGCTTGAGTATTTATTGTTTGAACTTAGTTCTAAGGTAAGTAATCTTGCTATTAAAATTGCCTTCGTGTCGGTTGACGTAATTAGAATATTATTATTTCCCTAAGGTTATTTGTATGTTTTTCTTTAGTATAGAGGATGTATGAGCATGATGTTATATTGTTAAGTATGTTATGATGAAGTATGAGCATGGTGTTGATTTTATAAGTTATAATATGAAAATGTATGAGCATGATGTTGATTTTATAAGTTATAATATGAGAATGTATGAGTATGATGTTATATTTCCATGCAATGGGCCTTTGTTTAATATGTATGATAAATATGTTAGTGATAATTGCCTCCTAGTTGTAGTCATGTATCCACTAGAGGCTTGTGTTTTTTTTAGGATTTACCAGAGGTTTGTGTTTCCTTTGGAATTCATCAAAGGTTGTGTTTTCTTCGGGGATTCACCAGAGGTTTGTGATTTCCTTCGGGTCTGCACCAAAGGTTAGTGATTTCATTCGGGTTTTAACTAGAGGTTTGTGGGTACATCTCATCTATAATAAGGCAAGTTCAACTAATCACCTGATGACCATCCATGATTGGTAGAGGTCTTTACACGTCCCACTAAAATGTTACATTTATTGGACATAAATGCATAGGTTGATCACGGTAGTGGGGTTACTTTATACTTATTCTTTATTATGTTATGTTTTTCAGGTAAGGGTAAAGATGCGCCGACGAATGACAGGAGAAATCCATGATTGTGTCACTGAGACTAATCAGATGCTTCCGCTCATGTTTTCATGTTTTCAAATCTCAAATTTGCAATTGAATTTAGAAAGTTTTTAGTTTTTGCGTTGTTGATTGATTTAGATAAAAACATTTTCTTGTGATGCTTTATTTTTTATAAGGGTACCTTGATTAATGACTTCCTGTTATATAGTTTGAACAAAAGTTATTTATTTTATAATATTTATTTGGTTATACCGAATTCATGAAATGTGTCGTTTTGAGATTTATGCATGCATGTAGTAACGACCTAGTATAAGTCCTAGGAGCCGAGTCGTTACAGTTGGTATCAGAGTCCATGTTTTAGATTCTGTAGACTGACTTATTAGTAAGTTAGATTGTCCATGTGGCCTAGTAACGGATCCTTTGTCATCGTCAGGTATGTTTTTCAAGTGAATGTTTTCAATATTTTATGCATGAGACATTGTGTGATTTTATGCCCTAGTGGATATGTCTCTCATGATGAGGAATCTAGTAGAAGCTGATTTTGTGTGCATGATAGGACATGACACCAAAATATAGGGTGAAAAGGAAGGTCGGAGGAAGGATTCATGATTCACAAGATCAAGTTCCACCTGTAAGAAATCCTTCCATGTTAATGGTGCAAAACTCAGAGGATCAGAACCTTCCCGTACCAGAGGATCCCCTTCTGCCACGTGATCCTTCTAGGTTAGAAGGGTAGGGAGTGCAGACAGACTATGAACCCAATCGCAACTATGTAGACACCAATCTCCCCTGCTGTTCTGATTGAGTGTGTCACCATGGGGTGCGCCAATACTGTTTGTGAAAAAGAAAGATAGATCGTTGTGCCTCTGCATTGACTAAAAAGAATTAAATAAGGTATTAAAAATAAGTATACACTTCTCAGGATTAACGATTTGTTTGACCAGTTGCAAGGAGCTACAATCTTCTCCAAGGTTGACCTTTGGTCAGGTCACCATTAGTTGAGGACAAATGACCAACGATATACCTAAGATAGCATTTTGTTCGAGATATATAAACATTATAAGTTCATTCTGGCTTGACTAATGCTCCCACAGTATTTATGGACCTGATGAATAGGGTGTTCAAGGAATTCCTTGACACTTTTGTGATAGTTTTCATAGATGATATCTTGGTATACTCTAAGACAGAGGCAAAACACGAGGAGCATTTACGAAAAGTTTTGGAGACCCTGAGGTCGAATAAGTTATATGATAGGTTTTCTAAATGTAATTTTTGGTTGAGGCAAGTATTCTTTCTAGGACATGTGGTGTCAAAGAAGGGAGTGTCTGTTGACCCTGCAAAGATTAAGGCCGTTAAGAATTGGCCTCATCTACCATGGTTAGTGAGATGCGCAGTTTTCATGGGGTTAGTAGGCTTTTATGGTTAGTTTTTTAAAGACTTTTCTCACATAGCCACACCTTTGACTCAACTGACTAGGAAGAGAGCTTCCTTTGTTTGGAGTAAGGTTTGTGAGGACCGTTTTCAAGATCTAAAAAAAAAAGTTGGTTTCTATACCAGTTCTTACTTTACTAGATGGAACGTGAAGTTTTGTTATTTACAGTAATGCCTCGAAGAAAGGATTAGGGTGTGTATTAACGCAACTATTGGGATTTGTGTCTTAAATCTCTTATATTCTCGTAGTTTGTAAAATTGTGTAAACAAATTGTTGTTAATAAAATAATTATTATTTTTAATGCATTAACTCAATCCAATAAACCAAGATCTTAGGTTATTTTATGTAGCTTAAACATATATGTGGTAACATACATGTGGATCATGTTTGAGTAATAACATAAATGGTTTGTAGTATATGGATAAGGTTGGGTGCCTTATCCTGGTAGCACTACGAATACGACCTATTTTGTAATTGTTACAATTGTTGTAAAGTGTTACAAATGATCTGATCCTGATAATTCAGATAGAGACATGTGAGTGGGGGTATCTTATATAAAGAGTTTGTATAAGACTGGACCACAAAATGATTAGTTTCTCTTTATAACGTTGTTACTTGACGAGACTTACATTTCACTAGAATGATCATAAGTGACTTGGCCTAAATCTTGAGTGAGTTGTGAACTCCAGCTTATAAGGGCAGTCCTTTGATTTGTATGTATGAGAATGACTAGATTTGCTGATTCAATATCCCTACCATTTTGGGGATTCGTCTAAGTGGGGAGCTGGAAACTCAACTACACAAAATGGAATTAATTTATTTTGTTTGTTAAAGTAGATGAATTGTTCCCTTAACTGTTGATGCCAGGTCTTGAATAATGAGGGCCTTCACCCTCTGGCCAGAGAGAGGTCTAGTTATAGTAGGAATATGACTAATTATTCATTAAAGGGACCAGTGGTACTTAAGGAGTTAGATGTAATTACAGGAGTAAAATGGTAATTTTAGCCCACCTGTACTTTTGAGCAATTCATGAAAGGTCAACACACTATTGGTTAATTATATCCAATAGACATAGAAATATATCTACTGAGAAACCCGGATCTCAATTTCCCTACTTAAGCAGGTAATTAAGAGAATAAACTAAGTATGAATTAAATCCTATGTTGAAGAGAAGGAAATTTCTAAGTGTTGAATAAGTTTTTCTTTAGTAGTTTAGAGATAAGCCTTTACTAGTGGAATTTGGCTTAGTGGGAAGTCAAAAGGAACCATGCGTTTGGTGTTAACGCTTGAGATAAGGCCGAGTTAGTAGAAGTTTAAAAGAGATTAGGCCAAAAGGCAACCATACGTTTGTGAGGTAGAACACATGTTAGCCGAAGCATTGGCAAGAGGTGTTGCCAAGAGTTGCTCATGCATTAAGGCTGCATGAGTGTGAGTAGAGAGAGTGAGAGAAACTTGAATGCAAGGCCCTAGGCGGACGATCGTATAGCTATGAGAAATACGCTAGACGATCGTGTAGCTGCAGGCGGCGCTAAATGATGGAAAGTGATACACTAGGCAATGAAGCTACACGATAGGCGATTGCACTACACGATCATTGTAAGTGCTAGACGATAAGCGTTGAAGCTAAAAAATAGCGCTAGACGATAGTGTTAAGCGATGAGTGGGCGCTAGACGATAAACTGAGTGCTAAATGATACGTAGACGTTGAGCGATAGACTACACGATGGTGCTACACGATAGGCAGAATGCTAAACGATGGGCATTGCGCGATAGATGCAGACGCTGGGCGATGGATGCTATACGATAAGTAGACGCATTAGAAGATGAGCGGATGCATTAGATGATCAGGCGTCAACACTACACGATGGAGCAAAATGATAGGCGCAACAGCTATACAATAGGCTATGCGCAAGATTGTTTAGAGAGAGATTGTTGAGAGCTAGATCATTGAGAACAAAAGATACGCGATAACAAGATTGTTGAGAGCGAAAAAACATGATTGGGCATTAGTGCTAAGCTGTGGACGCAGGCATTAGACGATTATAGTGAGAGATAGTGAGAGGGCTGAATGTTAAGCGACAGCGAGATACTCATTAGACGATGGAGCTAAGCGACGATGTGCAGGAACTACACAATAGACTAAACGATGGAGCGGTACTGAGGCTTGCGTTATGCAAGGCTGATGAGCTCATCTAGACAAATGTCTATACCGAGAGGTGGTTAGACTTGAGTTAGTATGATCTGGACGAATAAAGTTTCATGCAAAGAGAATCTTATGCATGAGGAAGAAAATTCAAGTAGGTGTGTGGCATAAGAGTAGGTGAATGGCAAGGAAGTAGGTGGTGGCAAAGCATGGTACAAACACTTCAAGACTAGGAGGTGTCATGCATTGAAGGACTTAAGAGAAGAGAAGGATCATTTCTTTTGGCCTATAAATACCACCATAAGATGTCTCTTCAATTCATAAGCCAAATCCTCTTCAAAGAACATAAGGAAGAGAGTGTGACGGTAGATTTGGAGGAGACCATGCGTTGATCATGATGGCCATGCGTTGGTAGCAAGACTATGCATTGATCATGAAGTTCCAAGAAAAGGAGATGCTGTCGGACAGTGAAGTCTAGAAGTAACATCAAATTGGGACAAGAAATTCTCCCAGAATACTTGTGCATTTTGAGTGACTTCAAAGCCACCTAAAAGCTCTAAGAGTCTAGTTTTCAAGGTATGGTTGCCAGAGAAGAAGCTCCAAGGAATCAGGCTGGAGAGTAAAGAAAAGACAGAATGGTCGACCTCTCGGGTAAGCTTGAGCCAGTCTTGATGATTCAAGGATTCCGGCTAAATCACAAGGAATTATGAGCTAAGATTTTAAGGTAAGCTTCTTAAGACATTTTAGAGAATGTTTGTAGAAGGAAGTATCTCGAGATAAGGCTTATAATTATGATTAATTTGAGCTTAAATTGAATATGAAATTTAGGGTCCAAAAGGGAGCCCGAGAAGACTAAGTAACTTCTAGTGAAAAAGGTTCCTACCTAACCAAGGTGAGTGGTGCTTTCCCTTAAATCTTAAAGCATATCTATTAGAGTAAATTGTATTTGCTTATGTTATGAATGAGTATTTATCATGAGAATAAGATTATGTGATGGGGATGTTCAGGGGGTCAATAGACCTAGTTCATGAGCCCGAGTGGAACCTTACAGGATGGTCAGGGGACTGAGAGGTCTAGTTCCTGAGCCTGTGGGAGGGACCTCGTATGGGATGGTCAGAGGGCCGGCAGGCCTAGCTTCTGAGCCCATAAGCGGGGAGCTATGTACACATAAGGAACAAAAGAGAACACAAGAGAGTAAGCGTTTATGATTAGTATCAGTTTTACTATCTACCTTGCGTGTAGATAGAATGGAGATCAGACTCATTCAAGACTGAGGTTTGAGTATTAACCTTGTATATATGGTATGCTTGTATTTATATGAGTTGAAATAGGCTCTAGAAGTTGTTTACCATTCATTGAGCTTCTTGAAGCTCATTCTTTTCTTTTATGTTTTTCTTCCTAGATAGCGAAAGGTGAGGAGTTCCAGGGTGCTGCTAAGGTCAAGGTCTGCCACAACCACAGTCATCTTCTAGGGTTTTAAGAGTTGTTGTAAACTTTGTAGTTAAGTCTTGAAGTTGTAAAAACGTTACACTGTTGTAATAAAATGGGCTTAATCAATCAGTTGTTGTTTATCTCCTTGACTTAAAGTTTATTGAGAGTAAAGAGGTTTAGATGGACAGTAGGTATCACAAAAGGGTGGTATCTACAGTCGCTCACGCCTCTCCTCGGGCTCAGGAGGCGGGCTCGGGGTGGGGTGTGACAGCTATTAATTAATTTGATTAAAGAGTTTAATCAATTAATCTCGTATCATTAGAGCTTCAATCTGTAGGTCCATAATGCCCCTTATTAGCTCAATAAGGTTGAATGAAAATCTAATTAATCTTGGCTTAATTTGAATTGTTCAAATTAAATTAAAAGGAATTAATTGTATGAGTTCCACTTAATATATTGTATGTTGATACATTATATTATAAAGTATAATGAAAGAGATAAATATTTAGCTATGATTGAAGTATTTATTATATAAATGAGATTCATATAAAAACTATATGTTAAAATTAATATGAATATGATTCATATTAAAACTATATAGTTTAATAAGAAAAGTTGTTATTTAAATATGATTCAAGTAATAATTTTATGAATGTGATTCATATAAAAACTATATGTTAAAATTAATATGAATATGATTCATATTAGTACTATAGGTTATATTTGAGAAAACAAACTCTAGGTTATATTATCTATGAAATAATGAACTATACGTTATATGTTATATGAGATATAACATATAGTTTGATTTTGGTTATATTAAATTTGTTTAATATAATTTAATTTTTGAATTTTTGAATTCAAAATCAATAACTCCTTAGAAGTTATGTCAAGTTTTTTTAGTTATCTCTCATATACAGTTTTGGTAGAGGAGTGCGTTGGGAATTGTTGGTTTTTACGTGAAAATCTAGATGCAGGAGAATGGTTCTCTATGTTAAATCCTCTTCCTTTTTTAAACTACATTTTTAGATATCTTCTTCCTCCCTTACCAAAAGGCAAGCCCACACAACTTTGCATTTGACTCTCTCCTTGAGGATAACAAGGAAGACTTCATTGGCGTTGTCCAAGCGATTTTGTATTATGGTGTTCAGGATCAAGAAGGAGGTTTCACTGATCGTGATCTCACCAGGGAGGAAGCGTGAAGATTTTATCTTCAAGGTATGTATTTTGTTTTCCTTTTTCCTCTCTAAAATTACAGTAGATGCATGCTTAGGATAATGTTTATCCTCTTGTTTCTGTCTTCCTTTGTTTATTTAAGTTTCCGTAAAATGAATTTCTAAGATATCGATGTTCGCATGCTTCCACTATGGGAATTTCAATCCCGTCAATTGGTATCAGAGTCATACCAATTGGTCTGTGATGTCTTTGAATTTCGTTTTCTAACTTAATTTCAGAGTTTCAGTGGGATTTGAGCACTGCATTGTGAATGTATTTGTTTTTACACATGGATGTTTAAAAAATTGGCATAGTTTACTACTTTAATTCAATTCGATTTGTAAGGGCTCAGTGTTTTTTGGGCATTTATTTTCTTGCAATCGAGTCTGAAGTACATGCCGCTTGTGATAAAGTGTTTACCAAGAATCAAGCTTGAATTTGGAGAAATTTGAAGCAAGAATGAAGCAAAATAGACGAAGGATCGAAGCAGAGGAAGCATTTTGCTCTAGAGTGTAGTGCAAAACATTGCGACCCTGTGCCTTATGTTGTAAGGCAGAATGGCCAGCAACACTACGCTCAGCAGTTTCTTTGGGAGCAATTTTGCATTTTTGCATTTTTGTAATTAATTTGTAATATTAGTTTTATTTATTTGTATTTTAATTAATTAAATTAATATAACTGGATGCCAATTTTTGGTCCAATGTTGCTATTTATTATTTTACACATGGGATGGTTTAATTAAGCATGCTTATGCATCATATTTATTATAAATGTTATATTATATGATTGCATGCATGGTAATATGTCCATGCATCATATTTTAATATAAAAGTTATATTGTATGATGTATAATATAAGTGTTATATTATATGGTGGATGTGTTATTTATTTTCATTAGTTGATAATATAAGTGTTATATCATGTAATGAAAATGGAAATGCATGAAGCATGACATTACTTTAGAAAATATAATTGTTATATAAGGTTAAAGAAATTAGAAACAATCTATAATCAAGAATTGCATGCAAACATAGGTTAAAATTAATTTTAAATGGTTTAAAATTGATTTCATCTAGTCCTATGTCAAAAATATATCTAATGTGATTAGAAATATGTTAATATTTTATTTTCTCTTTAATAGGATTAAATTGAATTAATAAAAGATTAAATTTATACCATAATTATCTATAAGGGACCTTTGTTTAAGGAAGATTTTGTCTAAGGCTGGGGTATTGAAGCTAATAGAAATGGAATATCTCTATATAGAAACCGATCTGGAAGGTGAATTAGACAAATATGTTATAAGCATACAATAAATCATTAAGTTTATTAAAGTATTTAATAAACAAGAATCGTATGTTGTTAAACTATCCAATATAAGAGTTATATTGAGCCAATTCATTCACTTAGATAAATTTATTAATCCATTGCCACATATTATGATTATGAGATATGAAAATGGACATTAAGACTGCCTTTCTGAATGGTAATCTTTAAGAGATCATCTACATGAATCAACCAAAGGGATTCATTGAGCAAGGTTAAGAGCAAAAAATTTACAAGCTTAATTAATCTATATATGTACTGAAACAAGCATCTCGATCTTGGAATATAAGATTTGATATTGCCATCAAATCTTATGGCTTCGACCAGAATGTTGATGAGCCTTTTGTTTACAAAAAAACCATCAACAGTTCACTAGCTTTCCTTGTGTTGTATGTGTTGGTGTTGACATTCAACATGTGGAAGCAATTAGGATCTTAAGCACTCTAATTCCATCAATTTTAGCAAACAAACATGCATGTTCAAAACATAAAAATAGGGTTTAGAAGTTATACCTTTGAAGAACTCTTTAATCTTCAAATCCAGCTTGAATCTTCACTCTAAAAGCTTGTAGACTGCCACTTGATCTTTCCTACTATTCTCTAGGACCTTAGATTGGGTGGTGGAACCCAAAATGAGAATGAATTTAGGGAGAATTGGAGAGAAAATTTGGTTTGGTGTTAAAGGGTTGAAGAATTCTTCTTCAACCAAAACATAGAAAAATAGCCATGGATCACCCTTTTCAACTGAAGTTTCTGACTTTTAAACAACTTAGTCATGCAATCAAAATGGCATCTCAGCTTGACACCAAACACCAAGAGGATAATGGAATTGGAAGTGGAGAAAGTGGGAAAAACCCACTCAACATAATTTTTCCTATTAAATTGATTTAAAATAATTTTTGTAAAAATTGAAATTGAAATTTTAATTTAATTGATTTTTAATCAAGATTTATTTTGAAATCAAATTTCAAAATTTGGAAAAATTTTGTAAAATTAATTTTAATACAAAAATTAATTCCAAAAATTAATTTTTAATAAAATTAATTTCAATCAATTAAACTATTTTAATTAAACAAATTTGATATCTAATATCAAATTATTAAACCATTAATTCCTAATAGATGAATCCCTATTGATGTAATATTATTTAAGTCTCTATAATGCAAAGAGTGCAACTGTTGGTTTTTAGTGGAATGACCAGCGGTTAATGGATGTTGATTAATCCAATTAAAGAGTTAAGTTGATTGATCTCGTATCATTAGACCTTCTAATTTGTAGGTCGATAAGGTCTTATTGTTAGCTCACTAATGATAAAAATAAGGAATAATTGTTTTTGGAATAATTTGAATTGTTCAAATTATTTATGGAAATTTAAGTAAGTAATTATGATTAATATAATGTATAATGTATATCAATACATTATAATATATAGTTAATTATAAATATGATTTATAATTAAAACTATATAATAGGTGAGAGAGGAATATTTAAATGAGATCCAAATATTATATATAAATTAGATTTATACTATAGATTAAAATTTAATATGAATTTGATTCATATTAAAATTATATGTTATAAGAGAAGTTGCATTATAATATTGATTATAAACGCATATATTATGGTTTATTAATGGTTACTTAACCATATATAAATATTATATTAATTATTATTTATTTTAATATAATATTAAGAGAATAAATCCCCATCAGGGGAGTTATTTTAGCAGATCATTAAGAGGGAGTTAACGTAACTTCTTCTCTCCCTTTTCCCTTATCTGTGTTGTTGAGAAAGACAGTATAGAAAAATTAAGAAACTCCCTCAAACTTCTTTCACCCTCTTTGAAAATTTCCCTCTACCCAAAACTCTATTGGAGCCTACACTTCCATCTTCTTCGTTCCTTGAGAATAACAAGGTCTCTACTTAGTGGTATTCAACTTGGAGGAAGTGGTTGATTCTAAAGCAACATTGTTCGTGATCTCGGAGGGGATTCTTGTGAAGTTTTATAGTTCGTCAAGAGTGCATTCCTTTCTCTCTCAGTTCTTTGTAGAAAACATGCTTAGATGTTGAACGTTTATCCTGTGTTTGATCCACGTTTTCTTCTCAATATTTCTATAAACAAATTGAATTCAAATTGTAAGGTGTTCATATGCTTCCTGTGGGGAATTCCGTTCCTTCAGATAGAGCATGAATTAGCCTCTTCATTGGAGAATTTCAATTCACACGTGCCACACAAGACTCCAACCATAACCATAGAATTGGTGGGCTAGGAATTGGAGCAACAGAAAAATCTTTCATCCATAGAAGATCTACTCATGATGATGCTCAGATTGATGTTGACTCATTTTTTTTTTTTTATTTAGGTGATTATGGTTCCTGTAGTTATAGTGATTTCTTTAAGACATCGATCTATACACATGGACAACTTCCTCGTGAAAGTGAAGAAGATTCAAACTTAAAGCCTCTATATTACTATATTCTTCAAACCGTCCTCATCTGAATGAAACATAGTTTAATCCAAAGTTATCCTCTTATTAGTAGCATTGGGGTTGATGTTGAGACTCATGGATGACATAATTCCAATTATGTTATAAATTTTTAACATACGATGACTTGGGAGCGATATTATCATTATCAAATGAATTATGCTAATGTTGAGTTAGTACCTCTTAGATTTTTTTTTTTTTTTTTTTAGTTGAATCTTGTATTTGACCTTCAATTTGTATGACTTAGACTTTATTAATAAAATATTTAGTTTATAATAATTTTTTCGGTCTTCATTATTATCTATTATTCAATACCAATCATATTTGGCTTCTAAATATTATTGATTTATATATTTAAAGTCATAGTTTATTTCTTAAATAAGTTTATTCTAAAATTTCACTAAAAATTTTATAATATTTTTATGAATTTCTGCAATATCCGTGATTCTTCTCAAATATCCATCGATATATCCGTAAACCTGACTTACCGATATTTATACTGATAATTATATTTTCGTCCTTGCTCACAAGATAGACATCCCTACCCGAAATGGTGCCAAAATCATTCCAAAAACTTTAAAGGAATAAATTAGATTAAAAAAAAAAACTCAACATTGTTAATATACAACCCCATCATTCCATTGATAATGGTCCTTCCACCCTCCTCAAATCTTAAAAAACTTATTTTTCTTCATATATTTCGCTCGTGATCTTCCCCAACCCCATTAAAATTAAAATTAAAATTAAAATTAAAAATTAAAAAAAAGGTCTTCACATTGCGTTAAAATATTTTATGAGATGAAAAACAATTTTTAATTGTATGAATGTGAATTTTAGATTTCAGGGGTTCAATACTATATTTGTGTTCCATCATGTAAGTAAAGAGATGAGCCGATCCTTACAAAGATCGGGAGTTTTCATCATCTTTTCAACGTGATATTTTTAATAAAGTTGAATGTTGCAATCTTAACTGTATGTTTTCGTGAAATTACAAATTTAGGATGACAATTAAATTCAAATTAAATTTTGGGAGTGATTTTACAATTTTATTAGGTACAAATTCTCTTTAAAGTCTTTAACCATTTAAAATTAATTTTATATTTAATTTTAAATATTTAAATACAATTTTCATATCATCAAGATTAATAGTAAATGATTAAAAACATATTTCTCCAACACACCCTATCACAACAAAACAAAACTCGGTGCAGTGTAGGATGCAAACCAATGGAAACCTGGCTTACAACATGTAATTTTTTTTTTCTAAAATAAGATCATTTTTATTTTCTTTACTATATAAGGAAATGAGTTGTATGAGATTGGATGGAAAAATTGTGAAGGTATTGTAACTTTTCAAAATATTTATCAAAGTAATGTAGTTTTGAAACTATTTATGAAAATATGGTAGTTTTTCTCCCCCCAATAATTTAATCTTCCTTTCCTTTTTTTTAATTGAAAAAATGACAAATTTTTATCTTATACTTTAAATTTTTCTTTCATTTTTTAAAGAAAAAAAATATACTTTATAAAAATTTAACGTTCCATTTCTCAGTAATAAGAAAAATTTGCCTTTGTTCTAACTTTTAGTAGATAATAAATTCTCGATCTTTTTTCTTACATATTACAACTATTGTTCATAACTAGAAAATAATAAAATATAAATTAAAATGTCCATATCAATGCAACAATTAAATGTTTTTCATTCATTTAAAAATAATGATAAAAAAATCAACGTGTCCTAAGGTAGACGTTGTCAATTTCGAGCTGGTTGTCGTCGTCAACTTTGAACTCTAGGTTGTTTTGGTTCCTCTTAATTATTTGGTGGCTCTAGTACCTCTGCAGGCACTTCATAGTATAGGCATTCGTTATGCTCTCCACAACGGCTCCCATATCCTTGCATGTACGAAGACGATGGACCGACATCTTAATCATAATATCTTGAACTAAATGCTGGCATCATTAATCGTCGGACTAGTATAACCGGTCTGGCTCTGCGTCTGCATCATAGGAGGCAATTCTTCCACATTGTGGTCAACCTCATCAATCTCATCTTCTTTCTACTCGAGCACGTCCCCTACGCCTAGGAACTAATGGAAGTGCAATAGGTATATCGTACATATAATGTATCTCTTTCATGTAACTCTCGTTATTACTGCATACAAATAGTGAAGGGAATCGAATTCCTGCAGAAGCATGTGATCACCTTACAATTTTTGAAAAATATTTTTATGGGAAACTAAAATCAGTGAACTCATGGAAATATTCAAAGGATAAACATATAAAAAAAACTTAAGTATGCTTTCTAATGAAGAAGAATGGAAGAAATAAACTCACCCTTGTAGATTCTTTTCCTTCTTCACGTTTTCCCCCCAAAGGTTACGAACAATTTTTGATATTCTCAACGGACAAAAACATCACTTCTAAGGCTACCTTGTTATTCTCTTGGAATCAAAAGGATTAGAAGTGTGGGCCTCCAAGACCTTTTGATGGAGGAATTTTTTTGAGATTTTTTTTTTTTTTTTTTTTTTTTTTTTTGATATTCTCAACGGACAAAACATCACTTCTAAGGCTACCTTGTTATTCTCTTGGAATCAAAAGGATTAGAAGTGTGGGCCTCCAAGACCTTTTGATGGAGGAATTTTTTGAGAGTTTTTTTTTTTTTTTTTTTTTTTTGAGAAGAGAGAACAGAGAGAGCAAAGATGGAAGCTAGGTTATTTTTCACAAAAACAAACCCTTACCCTAAAGGGTTATAATGGTATATTTTATAGGGAGAGAGGGTAATCCTTTCTCCCAATCTTTTCTACTTTCCTACTTTTAGCTAATTAATTAACCATTGTTTAATTAACTAGCATACAAATTAAATAACTATATACTAAATCAAATTTAATATAAAGTTAATTAATTAATTAACATACAAATATTACATATTTATATGCATATATCTCTTTATGAATCCAATTCATATAAATCTAATATTTGAATCTCATTCAAATACATCTCTTATAATATAGTTTGGATTATAGATCATATCTATCAAAATTCACTATACTTTATATTAATCATATTCATATAAAATTCCTTTAATTAATTGGAACAATTCAAATAATTTCTTTTTACTATCATTAGCAAGCTAACAAGGGGACTTTATGGACCTACAGATTAAAAGTTCCAATGATATAAAATTAATTTAATTAAACTCTTTTAATTAAATCAATCAATATTCATTAACTACCAGTCACTCCACTAAAGATCGATAGCTGCACTCTTCGCACTGTAAATGTATTTCTATGTCCATGGATATAACCAATCAACAATGAGTCGATCCTTCACAAATTGCTCATAACTACAACTGGGTCAAAATACCATTTTACCCCTATAGTTACATCTAACTTCTTAAGTACCATTGATTCCTCTAATGAACAAAGAGTTTATAGTCCAACTATAAACTAAAACCTCTTGGGAGAGTGAGAGGTTGAGGTCTCATTGTTCAAGATCCATAATCAGCCGTTAACGGAGCAATTTATCTACTTTCCTTATGATTGGGAGGATCGAATTCCTTCTTGTGTAGGTGTGTTTCCAGCTCCCTACTCGGACAAATCCCCAAAATGGTAGGCTTGTTGAGTTGGCTAACTTGACCACTCTCACCCATACAGATAAAAGGATTTCCCTCATAGATAAGAGTTCATAACTCATTTAGGATTAAGATTAAGTCACCTATGATCATCCTAGTAAAATATTTCTTTCTTCAAGTAACAGTGTTATAAAGAGAAACCAATCATTTCGTAGTTCGGTCTTGTATAAACTCTTTACACAACATATCTCACTCATACGTCTCTACATGAACAATATGCTCATATTTACAATTCATGTAATAATTACAAAATGGGTTGTATCTGCAGTGTTACAAGGACAAGACACCAAACCTTATCCATTTACTGCAGACCTTTTAGGTTATAACTTGAATATGAACCACTTGTATATCTACCACATACTATTCAAGTGACATCTGTAACCTTGGATCCTAGTTTATTGGATTGAATTAATGTAGTTTGAATGTCAAATAAAATACCTCTTATTTTATTAAATAAATAATTTGTTCTTTCAAAATACAAACTACCATATATAGAAGATTTAGGACACTAAATCTAACAATCTCCCACTTACTAAAGCGAGTGGGATGTACAGTATCAAATATAATACAATAAACTAAGGCAGACAATACCCAATAAAATCTCTCACTTGCCCTAGATTAGATGATTCATATCCCATAGACCTAGACTTTCTAGTTGACCCTAAAAATCTTTAGCCATGAGAGCCTTTGTAAATGGATCAACAATATTGTGCTTCGTAGCGATTTTTGTGACGATCTCATCTCCTCGTTGCATAATCTCCCCAATGAGATGATATTTGTGCTCAATATTTTTTCTTCATTTGTGACTTCGAGGCTTCTTGGAATTTGCCACAACACCATTATTATCATAATAAAGAGTGATGGACAAGGTCATGTTTGGAACGACTTCCATATTGGTCAGAAATTTTCTAAGCTAGACAACTTCTTTAGCATCTTCACAAGCAGCTACATATTCTGCCTCCATAGTGGAATCCACAATACATTCTTTCTTAATGCTACGCCATACTTGTCACACCCCTTCCCAAGCCTTAAACCCCAAAACCGGGAAGGGAGCATGAGGGTAACTAATAACATCCTAAGACAATACTCATGTTCAATACTTCTCCCCATATTTATTACAAATTTTAATAAGTTTACAGTATTCCCCCTATCCCTCTATACACATAAGTAGATTTTCTCTCTATTCTTTGTTACATGGTCTGAGCTGTGCCCTGAGAGTTTACCAAATCCTGAGATGGTGGTGGTGGGTGGTGGACTCCTTTTCAAACGCTCTGCTTTGCAATATCACAAATAACATGCAATATCAATGGCAATCAAAAACAGAAATCATGCATCCCTACTTATGCACATTTGACATTACCCTCTACGTACAAGGCTCATATATACATATACATATATAATCAAAACAACACATAGTAACCACTCACCGTCAGTAATCTCTTAGGCAATTTACTTGTAAATATCTCCCTACTCAACAAAACTAGTGCTGCTGCAAACTTTCGATCTCCTTGACTTCAATACCAATGGCAAGCCTGCTAGACAATTACCAACTCTCTAATCAAGAATGTTTAACATGAAAGGTTTAATTTTAACACGAGTTAAAAGCTTCACGCTGAGCTTTCTATTTATACTCTCTAGCTTCCTCCTCACATGACAACTCACCAATACAATGGCTTTTCTTTAGTCTGCCACATTAAACACTGGCCGCGAGCAGAGCTTGAGAGTTTCTAATTCTGGGTTTTCCCATTCCCAAAATTATCTAATTTGCATGTATCTTAATCGTACACTTCTACTTAAGTTATAAAAAAGTCTTTTGCATGAAATCTCATTTGCCACTTCATCTGCTTAATTAAAAAATGTTTATTCCCAGGAGTTTAACATTACCATGAACGTATCCTTTAGGTCCGCCAAGCCAGCCCAACCTCCAATGCACCACAAGTTCGCACGGCTCCATCGCAAAGCCTTAGCAAACCGTCTCGCTCTCAACGCTCTCGTTGATCTCGCTCTCTCCCATTTTCTCGCTCTCTTCCATTTTCTCACTCTCTCCAATCTCGTTGATTCTGCTCTCAATGCTCTCGTTCTTCAGTGCTCTCGCTGATTTCGCTCTCAGATACCCTCACGTCCATATGTTCTTTTGCACCCACCAACATATAGATAACACTTGAATCATTTTTATCTAAATTTTCTCGAATTTTATTTGTTCTATTCTATTTCCTTATTTAACCTCATTCCCTTCAGATTAAGAGTTAGGGTATTACATTTATCACCCCCTTAAAATAATTTCGTCCTCGAAATTAACAAAACTTAATTCGCAACAGAGTTTTTATTTAATAATTTACAGTTTTATTACACTACAACCTTTATTCTATTCTTCAAAAACTTTTTCTTTCCCTTTTCTCACTACTGACATATTGTCTTCTCTTTCTCGGGTCAATCCATATAGCTTTCCCAACGTCATTTTCCCCGTTTCCTCTTTTCTTTCCCCCATAGTTCATCCTCCGTCATTGGTCATTGATTTTCCTCCTAGGTTGTTGGATGGTTGTATATTTCTAGTATCCATCAATTGAGGGCATTCTTGTTTAAAGTGTCCTGGTTTGCCACATTTGAAACATGTGTGTGGCCGCTCCTGGGTTTGTTCCCAACATCTGCCTCGGTAATATTTATTACAAACTGGGCATCTTGGTCTTTGGTTAACGCTCATCATTGATTCCTTTAATTGGCTCTCCCGTTCAGGGTCTGCTTTGGTGTTGGTGACTCCCCTTCTTTTCCATCCACTTCTGCTTTCCACCCTGAGGGCAAAATTTCTTGATTCTTCCTTCCGCCACCGACTCATTACGGATTCCTTTTTTGGTCCTACTTCTTTTGCCGTTAAACTTCTTTCTACTCGCATTGCAGCTTCTGTTAGTTTCGAAAACTCGCCCCATTCTGCGGTTGCTGTAATAGGAGTTCGAATTTCTTGTTTCAATCCTGTTTCAAACCTTCGACAACGTTCCTTTTCATCCACTACTATGTTTAAAGCATACTTAGATAATTCCATATACTTTAGTTCATACTCTGTTACAGTCATGCTTCCCTGTATGAGCTGTAGGAATTCATCTTGCTTCATATCCCTGTATGATCGGGGATAAAATCTTTCGAAAAATGTTTTTCGAAATTCTTTCCAGCATATCTGCTCCTGCTCACCCCTTCTATTCTTCAGTAGCTTCCACAAATCTTCTGCCTGTTTTTGCAGTAAGAATATGGCAAGACTTACCTTACGATTTTCAGGGCATCTCATCACTTGAAAACATTTTTCTAGTTGGTTCATCCAAGCTTCTTAGTCTGTAGGGTCTTTGGTTCCTTGAAAATTTGTGACTCCCAAAGCTTTTAACCGTTCTATCCCATATTTCTTTTCGGGATCAGGTTGTATATGTTCTAGGCTCGCCTGAAGTCTGTGGGTAAATTTGTCCATTGTTTCTCCTCTCTAGATTTTTCCTTTAGATGACTTGAGGCACTTTCACTCTCATTTCCGGAAGGTTGCCCTATTCTACGTTTCCCACTTCTCAGCATTTTGTCTACAATCATTCACATGTTATCAACATACGTTTTTATTTATGAACATTAGTTATATTTACATCTTATTTTCATTTACAGTTGCAGATTTTCTTTTTCTCAGGTTTTTTTTTCTTTAGTGGTTTACTTATTTCTGGATAATCCTAGTTTCTCGAAATTCTGTTGTATTCTTTCATTCCTCCAAATGCACCGCTCCTGGACATGCCCCATTACCTTGCAGAAGATGCAGAATTTGTAAGATTCCCCATCTTGCAAGTCATAGGTGGATTGTTCTTCAAATTCTATCACAATTCATTGAGGAATATCTTTCTTCCCTGCACGGGCCCATTCCTGGTCTATGGTTAGTTCAGGCAGAACGTTGTTACTTCCCGAACTTGAACCACCAGTTAGTTCCCGTTGATACCTCACTTGCATTTCTCTCAATTTCTTCTGGAAGGTGTAACAGTTTTTACGATTATGGTCTACTTTGCCACAACCGTAACAGATCCCAGTTCCCTTTAAACACATTCCACCATGGTTTTTCCGATAATGTGGACATCCTACATCAGCTCGGGACACCACCAGATTTGTATTGTTCAAAGTAATAATGTTATTATTTATGCTATCTTCTGATTTCTCAGGGTTATTCCCTGGGTTAGCATCGCGGGTCCCATCTTGTGTTCTGGATTCGTTCCCACACCAATTTCTTCCGCTCAGATCCATTTCCTACAGTAGACATTTTTCAGGTTACTACTTACTAGTCATTTGTCACTTCTCCCTTTTTTTTCTTTTTTTTTTTTTAGGATTTCCTATGTTCATCTATTATTTCCTTTTTCCTTTAACCTCTTTTCGATTTTATGTCAGGTTTTCCTAATATAGTTTATCATACCCAAGTGTTGACCTATCCTAACTTTTATTACTTGGCTTTTCCTACCTTAGGTAAGCCTTTTCTTGAGATCGTTATGGCTCTAAACTTATCCCCTTTATTATATTTTTGTCTTATTTTCCTAGATCCTATTTATGCCTAGGCTAGACTCAACATTCATTTTCAATCCTTCCCCAGGTTTTACGTAAACCTTTGCTCGATACCAAATTGTCACACCCCCTCCCAAGCCTTAAACCCCAAGACCGGGAAGGTAGTTTGAGGATAACTAATAGCATCCTAAGACAATACTCATGTTCAATATTTCCCCCCATATTTATTACAAATTTTAATAAGTTTACAGTATTCCCCCTATCCCTCTATACACATAAGTAGATTTTCTCTCTATTCTTTGTTACATGGTCTGAGGTGTGCCCTGAGAGTTTACCAAATCCTGAGATGGTGGTGGTGGGTGGTGGACTCCTTTTCAAACGCTCTGCTTTGCAATATCACAATATAACATGCAATATCATGGCAATCAAAACAGAAATCATGCATCCCTACTTATGCACATTTGACATTACCCTCTACGTACAAGGCTCATATATACATATACATATATAAATCAAAACAACACATAGTAACCACTCACCGTCAGTAAATCCTCTTAAGGGAATTTACTTGTAAATATCTCCCCTACTCAACAAAACTAGTGCTGCTGCAACTTTCGATCTCCTTGACTTCAATACCAATGGCAGCCTGACCATCAATTACCAACTCTCTAATCAAGATGTTTAATTTTGCCGCGGGTTAAAGCTTCACGCTGAGGCTTTCTATTTATAGCCATCTCTAGCTTCTCCCCAGCTGACAACTCACCATACAAAATGCTTTCTTTAGGTTGCCAACATTAACACTAGCGCAGAGCTTAGTTGTCTAATTCTGGTTTCACCACCAAAAATTATCTAATTTGCGTTGTAATCTTTAATCTATCCTTAAGTTAATAAAAAGGTCTTTTGCATGAAACTCTTTTGCCACTTCATCTGCTTAATTTAACAAATGTTTTTCCAGGATTTAACATTACCAATGAACGTATCCCTTTAGGTCCAAGCCAGCCCAACCTCCAAATGCACACAAAGTTCGCTGGCTCCATCGAAAAGCCTTAACAACCGTCTCGCTCTAGCTCTCGTGATCTTCTCCCATTTTCCGCTCTCTTGCTCTCTCCCATGTTCTCTTCTCCACTTTCTCATCCTTCATTCTCGCTCTCTCCCATTTTCACTCTCTCTAATCTGTTATTCTCTCTAATGTCTCATTCTTCAGTGCTCTCGCTGATTTCGCTCTCAATACCCTCAGTTCTATGCCCCTTGCACCCACCAACATATAGATAACACTTGAATCATTTTTATCTAAATTTTCTCGAATTTTTATTTGTTTCTATCCTATTTCCTTATTTAACCTCATTCCCTTCAGATTAGGAGTTAGGGTATTACAAGCTTCTTCCTGGACTCCAAATCAAACAACTCAAAGAGGTATTTTCATAAGTCAAGAAAAAATACACAAGGGATTTGCTCTAAAGGTTTAACATTCAATGAAGGTAAAATTGCAAAACTCCTAATGAGCACATCTACTAAGCTTGACAAGGATGAAAAAGGTAAATGTTGTGGATATAAAAACTTAATAGAAGGTATGATTGGGATCTTTACTTTATTTTAACTGCCTTAGTAGACCCCGATATTATGTTTAGTGTATTCCTTTGTGCTAGATTCCAATCTTGTCCAAGAATCACATTTACATGCCGTTAAAAGAATTTTAAATATTTGGCTTGGTACTATTGATTTTAGGCTTATGGTATCCTAGAAAATGTTGAATTTATTTGGTAGGAATATTCGCGAATGCGGAATTTTTTGGGTAGTTTACTGACCGTAAGAGTAGCTAGTGGGACTTTCAATTTTCTTGGTAGTTTCCTTAAGTTCTTGGTTTAGTAAAAAGCAAATTCGGTTGCCTTATCCACTACCGAAGCAGAATATATTGCAGTTGCTAGTTGTTGGTGCCTCAAATCTTTGGAATGAAACAAACCTTTGTAGATTTTGGATTAAAAGTTTGATAATGTGCCTATATTTTGTGATAATCCTAAGTGCTAATTAATTTGACCAAAAAATTCTTATACATCATTCTAGGACTAAAGTACCCATATTGATAATTTAGGCATCACTTTATTAAGAGCATAATGATAAATATTTACTCTTGAATTTGTAGGCTCTAATAAATCAATTAGCGGATATTTTTACCAAGCCTTTGAATGAAGAAAAAAAAACTTTTGCAAAAAATAGGCTTGAGCTCGATATTATTCGTTGTGATGCCTCTGATTTATAATTTTACTTGTTAAAATCTTTTAAGAAGGCATTTTTGAATAGGGGGATATGGAAGCTGTGGTTTAATATTCTTAGGGGAAGTTGTGCTAAATTATGTTCATGTTTTTTAAGGAAAACATTTATATAGTTCTAAATTTTTCTTAAATTATTCTTTTTTATGATTCCAAAGGGGGAGAGAAGTTTAAGAAAAAATATGCTATAAAAATTGTTTTGATTGTATTAATTAGGGGGAGAATTTATTTATTTTGAGTGAATTTCAAGAAAATGATCTTTATGGTGATAATGTTTTAAATTTTTATTATGTGCTACATATGGTTTACATGTATTTCAAGCTAATTTTCGTGAATGGTTTGTCATCATCAAAAAGGGGGAGATTGTTGCCTTTTTGCCCTTAATCTCAAATTAATTAATTTTTAATTAATTAATTAATCAATGTTTGAATGATAAATAAGACTCAATTTTAATTACTGAAAATCTTTAGTGTTTTAATATGTCCAAGCGTAAGAGCCTCGGAACAATGATTTCAACACCTCTTGAATCACTCAAATGGAGCAAAATGAGAACGATATGACCGGATAACAAGTCCTATGGAGAAAATACCGATGGGGTGGATGACGTGGTATAACCAGACCATTGCATGTAGACATGTGGGAGTAATATTGGTTGAATGGTAGATCATTAAGAGATTAGCATATAATGGACTTTTGATTTTTGATTGATTTAAAAAATGAAATTTAAAAGAAATTTAAAGGAAAAATAAATTTAATATATTTTATATTTGTGTCTAACGGCTAGTTTTTTATACATAGTATATTTTATTTATTGGATTGACTTTAAAAAGAAGAATTTAAAAAAAGAAAAATAAATTAAAAAGATAATAAAATTAAAAGGAAAATGAATTAAATATTATTTTATGTTTGTGTCTAACGGCTAGTTTTGACACATGAATATGTTTTTTTATTAACTTTCAAAAAGAAATGAATTTAATATTATATTTTATTTGTTCCAAAATCCAAATGGTCCAAATTAATCGTGGTTTTCTAAAAAAATTTTTCCATCTCTTATAATACAACCATCTTCCTATTCCAATTTTTAAACCAAACAAATTTTACATTTCATAATCCTCCAAAAACTCAAGTTCTATTGTTGCTCCTCTTTAAGTTCCCAATTTTTCATTTCATCTTTTTCTTTGAAAAGAGTGTTATTGTATTGTGAGGAAAATTGTTGAGGTGCTTAAAACTTGTAAATCCACTCTAGTGAAAGTTGTATTGTGTTCTTCAAAAATTTCCAACATTTATAACGGTTTTTGATCCTAAACCCATGGAAAGGATCGGTTTGCTCTTGAACCCGTAAAAAGGACGGTGGTGTAAATGGTTGGGGCCTCTAATCCGTGGAAAGAGTCGAAATATTTTTATTCAAGATTCCCAAAGAGGCGCTTGGGGAAGTGGAGTAGGTCGAGTTTGAACGAACCACTATAAAATTACGGTGTCTTCTTCCTCTAACTCTTTCTTTTATTTTTTGGCAATTAATTTAAAAAAATTTATCATATGTTTTAGGTTTGTTCTTATTTATTTGCTAAAATTGAATAGAATTAAATATCACATTTTTTGTCATCTATTTTGTTGCATAATTTGAATTCTTCTTATTAATTTATAAAAAGTGTATTAATTATGTTTAAAT
>NC_052357.1:31027690-31069150 GCF_009727055.1 Benincasa hispida
CAAGCATACTAACCATATCCTGGGTATAATTCTAGTTTCCATCACAATATAACATGCAATATCACGGCAATCACAACAGAAATCATGCATCACTACTTATGCACATTTGACATTACCCTCTACGTACAAGGCTCATATATACATATACATATATAAATCAAAACAACACATAGTAACCACTCACCGTCAGTAAATCCTCTTAAGGGAATTTACTTGTAAATATCTCCCCTACTCAACAAAACTAGTGCTGCTGCAACTTTCGATCTCCTTGACTTCAATACCAATGGCAGCCTGACCATCAATTACCAACTCTCTAATCAAGATGTTTAATATTGAAAGGTTTAATTTTGCGCGGGTTAAAGCTTCACGCTGAGGCTTTCTATTTATAGCCATCTCTAGCTTCTCCCTGCATGACAACTCACCATACGAATGACTTTTCTTTAGGTTGCCAACATTAACACTAGCCGACAGAGCTTAAGTTGTCTAATTCTGGGTTTTCCATCCCAAAATTATCTAATTTGCATGTAATCTTAATCGTACACCTCCTACTTAAGTTAATAAAAGGTCTTTTGCATGAAATCTCCCTTTGCCACTTCATCTGCTTAATTAACAAATGTTTATTCCAGGAGTTTAACATTACCAATGAACGTATCCCTTTAGGTCCGCAAGCCAGCCCAACCTCCAATGTACCACAAGTTCGTACGGCTCCATCGTAAAGCCTTAGCAAACCGTCTCGCTCTTAACGCTCTCGTTGATCTTGCTCTCCCATTTTCTCGCTCTCTCCCATCTTTTCACTCTCTCCAATCTCGTTGATTCTGCTCTTAATGTTCTCATTCTTCAGTGCTCTCGCTGATTTCGCTCTCAAATACCCTCACGTCTGTATGTCCCTTTGCACCCACCAACATATAAATAACACTTGAATCATTTTTATCTAAATTTTCTCAAATTTTATTTGTTCTATCCTATTTCCTTATTTAACCTCATTCCCTTCAGATTAGGAGTTAGGGTATTAGAATACTATAGCCCCTTCATTCAGAGTGAATACTGATCCTAATGTGGATTTCTTAGAATCCTTATTAGTTTGAAAATTAGATTCATTCTTACGATTCCTAATGATTTGGATCCCTAAAACAAATTTTTCTTCACCCAAATATTTTATTTGAAACTGAGCAGCTAGCCATTCTTTAATTTTAGTTAGAAAACATGCATCATTCCCAATTAGTAAGATATCATTCACATACAATGCTAAGAAAGCTACTGAATCGTTAGTGATCTTCTTGTAAACACAAGGTGATAGAGTAACATGATAAAAACGGAAGCTAATAGAATCATTAAGCACTCTAATTACACTTAATTTGAGTAACAAGCATGATAAAATAAGTTTTAAGCAGAAAATGGTTTCAACATGAATACCTTTGAAGAATTCCACTTAAAATCCATGCAATATTCACGAAATAGATCTCCAAAACTCTAGTAGACCACCAAGAGGATCTTCTCTACTGGGTGGCCTACCCCGCCTAGAACAGCCATCTTTGACTGGGCTTACACACATTCTTAGCCTTGGATTACGTGGTAGAAACTCGAAATTGAGAGCAATTAGAGATAGGATTGGAGAGGGTTTTTTAGAGAGCAAGTTAATTTCATAATTTCTATCAAATTTTAGATTGCATGGCCAAAATACTCTGAAAATTGAAGTATTTATTAAGTTCAAACATGTAAGGACTCACTAACTCAGCTGATTGACACTTCAGTTAGCACTTAAGAAGTGGGATAGGTGTTAAAATGTGGATAATTCCACTCAAATAATAGAAAATGGAACAATCCCACTAATTTTGATTAAAATTCAATTTCCTCATTATATTTAATTTAAAAACTAAATATATTTTAAATTCAATTTCTTAAATAGAACTTATTTTAAAATTTAATTTAATTTAATTTAATTAAACAAATTTAATTAATTTAATATCAAATATTAAAGTAACAAAATATCTAATTCAAACATGAATTCTATTCATGTAATCAATATTTAAATTATTTGAGCTCTCTAATTACGTTTAATTCAATAAATTTAAACGTTAATTTTATCAAATATAATTATTCAAACTCTAAATTGAATTTGAACATTTCAAACTCCAAACCCTAATTTCGAATTTAAGCACTTCAAATTCGCTCACTACTCTAATCCAATGTATAATCTTTTACGAGCTAGTAGCGGGACCTTATGAGCCTACAAATCTTGAGCTCTAACGATTTGAGATTTAATTGGTTAAACTCTTTAAATCGAATTAATCAACATTTGTTAACTAATGAGACATACCACTATAGTTCAATAGTTGCACTCTTCTCACTATAGATATATTTTTGTCCACTTGATTAAACCATAATTAGTAAGTCGATACTTCACAGGTCGTTCGTACTTATAGCTAGGTCAAAATTACGATTTTACCTGTGTAAATACATCTTGCTCCTTAAGTCACCATTGATTCTTTATTGAACAATTGGTTTATAGTCCAACTAATAAACGATGGTTCTCTTTATCATAAGAGGGTGGGGCCCCTTTGTTCAAGACCAAGAATCAGTACTTAAGAGAACAACTTATTTGCTAACCCTAAATTGGGTAGGAGTGAATTTCTTCTTGCAAAACTAAGTTCCCAACTATCTATCCGGTTTTATCCCCAAAATGGGAGGCTTATTGAGCAATGTTGTTGAACTACGCTCACCTATGCAGATCAAAGGATAATCCTGAATAAAGAGGAGTTCATAGTTAGCTCAGGATTAAGATCGAGTTACCCTATGTCATCGAATTGAAATAGTCGATTTTAACAGTAAATGGTCATTATAAATAAAAGTGACTATGGTCCGATCTTATGCAAACATCTTTTGCATAGGATGCCCTCACTCGCATATCTCCACATGAACGATTTTAGGATCACATTGTTTGTATTAGTATACAAAGTGGTCCGCATCCATATTGTCCTCAGGATGAGGTACCTAATCTCATCCATATACTTATAGACCCTTTAGGCTATATACTATAACTTGATTCTCTTTTATGTCTCTACATAAAGTTAAAGTATTCATACTATAGCCATGAGTTTGTTTATTAGATTATATAACAGAATGCAATTTCAATAATACTTTCATTGAAAAATAGAATATGTTTCTATAATATGAACTGCGAGTTTTAGAACATTCACAACACAAGGTTCATCAACATTTTGATCAAAGCCATAAGATTTGACCACAACGTCAAACCTCATATTCCAAGATCAAGATGCTTGTTTCAATTCATAAATGGACTGATTTAGCTTGTAAACCTTTTTCCATTTCCTTGTTCAATGAATCTTTTTGGCTGAGACATGTAGATTATCTATCAAAATTACCATTCAAAAAGGAAATCTTGACATCTATTTTTCATATTTCATATTCATAATATGTGGCAATGGAAAAAAAGAATCTGGACAGATTTTAGCATAGCAAAAGCCGAGAAAGTTTTCACATAATCCACTCCCTCAACTTGGGTATAACCCTTTGCTACTAATCTCGCCTTAAAGGTTTGTGCCTTTCCATCTACAACTTTTTTCCCTTGTAGATCCACTTGCAATCTAAAGGTTTAGCTCTATTAGGTTTATCTTCAAGTTGCTAGACTCAATTTCTAGACTCATCGCTTTAATCCACTCATCCTTGTCCATATCATCCATTGCTTGCTTGGAGGTCAATAGATCCTCAACGTCATCATCTTGTATGACATCTTGAGTTTCTGTTAAACCCAGAAAAAGAGTAGGTTGAGTTACAATCCTCTCACTACGTAGAGGCTCCCTCAACTCTTGAGTAGGATGTGCTTGATTTGATGAAGCAATATCGACAACTCTTATTGAAATGCTTCCTTCTTCAACAACTCTTGTTGAAGTTTCAGTAGTTTTTTTAATAAGTTCATTTAATATGATTTTACTTCTAGGTCTATGTTCTCTAATGTGTTTTTCCTCTAAGAAAGTTTCTTATCGATTACAGACACTTTATTTTTTTTAGATCATAAAAGTGAACACCTCTCGTTTCTTTGTAGTAGTCTACAAAGAGGTATAATTTTGAACGCAATTCCAATTTCTTTAGATTTACCACAAGCACATATGCTGGACACCCCCAAATCCTGAGATACTGCTAACCACTTTTACGACCTCTCCATAATTTAAAAGGCATTTCAAAAACTCTTTGAAGGACTTGGTTCAAAATGTAGGCTGTAGTCTACACTGCATAACCTTAAAATGAGTAAGTAGAGAAGCATAACTTATCATGGATTGAACCATGTCTAACAGGGTTCTATTTCTATTTTTTCTCTTTGATACACCATTTTGTTGAGGTGTACCGAGTGCTGAGAGTTGAGATGTGATTCCATGTTCTATTATATAGTTATGGAATCTTATATTCATGTACTCTCCACCTTGATCTTATCGAAGTGTTTTTTTTTTTTTTATCTTTTTACCAAATAAATTCTCAACTTCAACCTTATACTTGTTGAACTTTTCAAGTGTATCAGGCTTATGTTGCAACAGGTTATCAAACGGCTTATGTTACAACAGGTTATCAAACGGCTTATGTTACAACAGGTAAACGTACCCATATCTAGAATAATCGTCAGTAAAAATGATGAAGTATTCAAAATCTTCTCTTGCTTTAACACTCATTGGGCCACAAAGGTTTGAATATATAAGCTCCAAGAGTACTTTGACTCTATAACGTTTTTCCTGAAAAAGCTCGTTTTGTCATTTTTCCTTCTACACAAGATTCACATATTGGTAAAGATTTCTTCTAACTTGCTTAACAATCCATTCTTAACCAACTTCTCAATCCTATTGAGGTTAATATGACTAGTCTTAGATGCCAAAGATGAACATTTTCTTTTGGAGAAACCTTTTTTCTTTTGTTTTGTTTGGTTGTAGTATTGAACATTTCAACATTATGGAGCATTTTAGATACTAATGGCCTTAGTACATATAAGTTACTTTCATTTGTTACAAAACATATATCAACACCATTTTTCCAGACAAACACTTTATCACGAATAAAATATATATTATAAGAGTGTTCTAACAAAAACGAAATTGAAATAAAGTTCCTTTTAAAATTAGGAACATAGTAAACATTGTCCAACAATATAAACTTTGAATTGAAAAATAACTTTAAGCTCCCAACTGCAACCACCGAGACGACCTCCCCTGTTTCGACCCATAGAGTCATCTCTCTAGCCTCAAGCTACTTTCAGGAACTAGTTTCCTGTAAAGAAGTAAAAACATGGTTAATGGCTTCTAAATCAAGTATCCAGGTATTATTATCATTTTCCACTAAACACATTTCTAGAAACAGTAAATCATATTTACCTTCTTTCGCTTCTTTTTTGGCCAAATACTTAGAGAAACTTTTCTTCCAGTGCCCATCCTGGTTGCAATGGAAATAGGTTCCTTTTGCAGGTTTGACATTTTTGCCCCTCTGGCTAAATACTTAGGGAAACTTTTCTTCCGGTGCCCATATTACACCAAAATAACTCTTATTCCTATAATATTCAATTACCATTGATTTAGTCTAGAAATCATTAACTACCTTAATATTTTCTTGTAAGTGTAACCCTTCATTTTCAACCCTATAATCCCACCCCAACTAGTCTGCCTCAAGGTGGAATGTTATTGGTGTAATTGATTATAGCGATCTTATCCATTTTTGGAGTTTGTTATGTCCCTTTCCCATGCAAACACCTTCCTGAAGGGGACGCTCCTAGGGCACCACGAGATCGAACATGGAAATAATATTTCAAACCAATGAAGGAGACCGCAAGATATGTTGACACACGTCCTACTCCCACTTACTATAAACACTTTCTCCATTCACCTTGATATTGACCCATGCAAACATCTTCCTAAGGAAGGGTGCGCCCAGAGCACCACAAGGCTGAGCATGAATCTCACCTTGCGAACTATTAGGGAGAACGTGGGTGGAAAAAATAACATATCATATGCATCTGTTTCCTTCCACTAAATAATTTAACTCAGAAAAATCCAGCTAAATAATTTATTAACTCAGAAATGTTGAATATTTTAATAATATGTATTTTTTTTTTATTAAACTCTTTAATAAACAAAAATATTTCTTGCACGTTTATAAAATATTTGATTAATTCACTTCCCAGGTCGGTTCCAAGGTAAGGGTGTTCTATTTTGTTAGCTGTTCGCCAGAGGTAGCCATTTCAACATGCACTCTCTAGTAGGCACATGAAACATATGCATCTTTGGCCTCCATCTCTCAATTAATGTAGTGATCAGATGTCAACTTAACTAGATAAATCCCAATCTAGCCACTTCATAAAATTATGATGTAAGAAGTAATGATAGTATTCTACAGTGGAGTGGGATAATGTGATGAACAACCGCCTCTTGACGCTACAGTATATCTCGCCTATAGTACGATCTTGCCACACAATTGATGATCGATGAATAGATTGATCGTATAAAACATCAGGATCAATCAGTCCTGGGTTTAAAGCCATTATCTAAAAGAGAAAAAAATATTTATTTATCAAGTAAAACATACAAATAAATTAGAACTAAATTATAATAAAAATATTAATTACACAATAAAATATTAATTACATAATAAAAATATTAATTGCACAATACAAATATTAATTAAAGGATAAAAATATTAAAAATAAAAATCCTTAACTGTTTGGTGCCTATCTTTGTAACGAAGGACACATCCTCCAATTGTGACCTAATTGATTACAAAATCCACATCGTATTTGAATACTTAGTTATATCCAATCCATCTCATTATAATTCAATAAACTCTTTGGTCTACCAGGTTTTCTCAACAACGATGGGTTGGCATATAAGACAAGCATATTAGGATGCGTGTTCTAGTAATTTTCGTGTGGTACAGGTTAAAATTGAGGAGAGTAGCATGTAACTTATGTCAATAATTTATAGTAGTCCTCAATGAAATCTTCGTAATTCTCTTTCTAATAGTTTTAAATTTCACATCAAATATTTAAAGTTTAAATTTAATCTTTAACATATATTAGCTTGCTCTCAATGCTATCTTTATTATATTATTTTATATGACATCAATACCTTTTCTTAATGCTTTATTGAATATATGATAACTTTTTTTAAGGCTTATTATATCATATATATATATATAGCTTTAATCGTATGTTATAACAAACAACATTGAAATTTGTCTATTTACATTACAAACACTTGTTTTAAGTTAAATAGACATATGAAATAATTCACAATGTATGCATTAAATACAATGACTTTCTTTCATTATTGAAATTTAGTAATCAATTTACATTAGAAACTAAAAAAGTTATCTAATAATACAAAAAATACGTCAAATGTAATTTTTAACCATAGAAGGTTCACAAAATACAAAATTCATCGAGTTTTGAGGATTATAGCATCATGGAATTGAGTTTCCATCTTTGATCTTCGTCTACCTACATAAAAAGTGAATTAGCATCAGATTGATTCCCAAAACCACAATTGAATGTCAAAACTATATAAAAAGTACATAATTGTCATTTTGACTCTCAAAACAACTTTAAAATATGTGGTTCATTAATAATCGACAAAGTTACGTAAACACAATTATTAAATCTTTAATTATATCTAAATTCATGAGCTTGTCATTCATTTTAGCTATTCTCAATGTAACAAATATATATAAGCATTGGTCAAGAAGGATAAGTTGACATTAAACTTCATAGATCAGTGAATAATAAATCCCACTAATTAGGCAATAATAATACAATCAGTTTTCATGAACTCTAAACATATGAAAATAGTAGTAAAATAGAAAGAAAGTCACAATGAATAAATATGTTAAAAGCAAATTCAAAATAATATGTAAAATATGGAGATGTCTTACATTCGTTGTCAATTTTGTGATGACTTCCTTTCTCACATTATCATTCACTGGAATATTGGACCAATCTTAAGAGTAGGAAATCATGAGAACCATTAATCAACAAATTCTGGACTTTTACACCAAAAAAGGCATTGAAAATCCTAGAATTCCTCTCATCACAAAATCTTCCAAAAGAATTGTTTCGTTAATGTTGCCTATAAAAGCCCTTTCGTTGCCTTAAAAAATTACGATTTGAAAATTAGCAAAAGAAGAAAGAGTATAATTACTATGCATACGTTGAACGCATAGGCATGATTGATGCACATTTTAAAATAGATTGTCTGCTAAGAAATCTTTCAAATCCACACGTTAATTAACATTCATACAAAGTTCTAAAAATATATAAACATACAACTTCTCACAACTTTTATTACATAGAAGTCTAGAAATATTTATTACTTTCAACATACTAAGCAACCAAAAATCGATCAATACAGTACCATAATAACACACTAAAGATGCAACCAAATTCCCACATATTTGGATAACAATATCAATCAAAGATAGTATATTAAGGCCAATCAGCTACATTAAAAAAAAAAAAAAATCATATTCTAAGTGACTAATTACAACACCTACTCACACAAATTTAAATCAAAATCAGAATATGTGAAATTTAAGAACATACACAAACCTGTCTTAAATAAATATAAACTCATTTAATTAATAAGTCAAAAGCAAATCACGTACCTCACTCTTTCAAAATTAAAGAATCATTTGTATACCACCATCTTGACCTATAAAAAACTACTCAACTGAAGGGAGAAGAAAGAAAAGAATGTTAAAATCAAGAATCTAAATTCCACAATACAAGATAACAAAGTAATAAATAATAGTTTTTTCAAAGAAACAAACTTATTAAAATGAAAAAGGTAAAGAACACGCGATAGACGCAAAGTAACAATATATAAGAGAAAATGTTGCGTCTATTTATACAAACATTTTTTTGTGGGTGAGCATCGAGTGAGTTTTGTTTTGTGGCAGATCTGGGCGAGCATCGAGTTCTTCACAATGGGGAGTTCTGGACCGGATCGAGGACCAAATCAAGACTTGGATCGAGTTCTGGACTGGATCAAGACTTGGATCGAGTTTGATCAAGGATCAAGTTCTGGACCAAATCGAGTTCCTCCCAGTGGGGATCGAGGATTGAGGATCGAGTTCTAACATAAAATTTTTCTACTAGATTTACAGAATCATCAACCATCAGAGGAAACAAAACCCAATACATAATTGCATTCCATTTAGCTAACTCAATCTCCTTCAAGTGCAGAAATTATAATCGAACAGCAACCAAACACAAACAGTAATCATTTGCCAATGGAAAAACACAAAAAGAAAAATCCAAAATCAAATAAAAAAGAAAACGATAATGGATCTAAGGATGAGTAAAGAGAGGAAAATCACACTCACCAAAGTTTCTACAATTGATGGAGATAATGGAAAATCAGCCCTCGACGTGGAATGCAGGCACACATTTTACCGTATCACGCGGAATTGAGAATGATAAAGAGAGAAATGACAACGATATGGGTTTCAAGTGCTGAAAGTTGTGATTTGAGAAAATAAGGGTTGAGATTTGAGAGAAAGAAGATTATAATTTTGTGTGGAGAGACGACGAAAGGAAAGATGAGAAATAGAGAAAAAGAAAAGAAAGAAGAGAAATAGAGAAAAAGAAAATATGGGTTTTGCGTGTGTTTGAAGAAGGGGTGAAGTGTGTGCGACTCCCAAAATTTTGCATGTTTGAGCGGATAACTACGAAATTTTGAGCACACCCCTAAAATTTTTTTTTAATATTTTTTTTATTAGAGTTTCTCTAGCCTATTTTTAAAAAGACTAGTCCAAGAGCTATAATAAGTTATATTTATTGTAGTGCATAGTATTAAATTTTTGTAAATTGATTTTTTATTTTATAATTTTCTAGAAATATTGATCGACATGAACATTTTATTTAAAATTAAGACGTTGATATGTCATTGAGATGAACATTTTAAACCTTGGTTAGAACTATTACTCCCCAAATTTCCCACTCTCACTCTTTTCCCACTTCACCACTCAACTCCAAACAGAAGGTCAAAGTCAAAACAATGTAACCCAAAATGAGAGGAAAAAAAGGAAAAGAAAAGAAAAAAAATGGAAAAAAGAAGTTAATTGGGTTGTAAGTTCCACTGGCACTTTCCCCACATGATCATCCCTAACCTCCCAACCCAACTCCGCCACTTCCCCTTCCCCCAATTTTCCATCATTATATATGATTATATTCTCCATTCAATCCCTCATTTCTCTTCAATTTCTCCTCTCCAATGGCTTCCTTTTCCCATTTCTTCCTCTTCTTAACCCTAATTTCCTCCTCTCTTTCCCTCTCCCATTCCCTCACTTGTTCTTCTCAATCCTTCCCGGCCAACAGATCCTTCACCAACTGCCAAGATCTCCCCTATCTCAACGCCTTCCTCCACTGGACCTACGATCCCCAAAATTCCTCTCTCTCCATCGCCTTCCTCGCCCCGCTGCCGCGCCCCCTTGGCTGGGTTGCCTGGGCCGTCAACCCCACTGCCACCGGCATGATCGGATCCGAAGCCTTCCTCGCCACTCTCTCCGACGGCGGCCACATCGCCTCTATCACTACCTTCAACGTTACTTCCTACTCCTCTGTTCTTCCTTCGCTGTCGCTTTCCTTTCCGTTCTGGGACGTCGCTGCGGAATCTACCAACGGCCACTTGTGCATCTTCGTTACCGTGAAAGTTCCGGCTAAGGCTAAGTCGTTGAACCAAGTTTGGCAAGTTGGACCGTCGGTCGACTCGGGTTCGGGTATTCCTACGGCGCATGAGTTTAAAGCGGATAATTTGAATGCAAGAAGCGTGTTGGTTTTTGATGAAAGTGGTGGTGGTGTTACTCCGATTCCTGCTCCACGCGCTCATGGTGGCGCATCTAGTGCTCCTGTGCCTACGGTTGGCGGTGATGATAAGGCTGGGGTTGCCGGAATTAGATGGCGGAATTTGGGGTTGGTTGTGAGTTGGTTTGTGTTTGTTGTTTGCGGGATTTTTGGTTTCTGATTTTAATTTTAGTTTAGGAAAAAAAAAAAAAAAAGGTAAACTCTTTGTGACTTTTTTCTTCATTTTTTCTCCTATTAAAGATATAAAAACGGAGAAATAATAATATCTTTATTTTAAACTCTGTGATTTAATTTGATTATGAAATTTTGATTTTTTTTAAATAATCTTATTTTAATAATTATTAACAAAAATATAATTGAATAAAAAAATATTGACAAAAATATGTGTTTGAATGGGTAATCGTGTACCAGTACACAACTACCTGTGACCTGGCACGCGCAGACTATCACATGGACATTCATGCAACGTTGATCAGGTAATCGCGGATTACCTTAAGTCGTGTATCAAGTACACGATTTAGTGGTCCCTTAAACCTGTGTCCTTCCTTTTTTTCTTCCTCACTGTCGTCGGTTGCCATCTCACCGCTATCCGCCGTCTTCGATCTTGTTGCTGAAGTCAAGAGTTCCTACAAGTGGAAGCAGATCTTTTCAATTCATTGTGACAGAATTACCGCATATATACAAACATACTTTCATAATGCTAAGAGGATCAAGAAATCATACCAGATGAAGATTTCTTCTTCACAACGAGTCAGAAGCCTAACCGTCTGCCTCGAACAGTCCCCACTCGAACAGAAGGAAACGGAGAAGACAACACCATTCAGAACCCTCAGTATTCTTGGAGTGAGAATCCAAAGTGTAGGCTTTGTTCGGATTTGGTAGAGGGAAGGAGGAAGAGAGACCATACACAACGATCAAGCAAGTGGGAGATGCGGTCGTTTATCGCATAGACAATATGCTTAATCATTTAGGTGAAGTATACGATCGTGTAGTAAAAGTAAGCGATCGTCTAAACAATCGTGTAGGAAAAGATAAACGATCGTCCAAATGATCGTGAAGGAAAAGGATGAGCGATCGTCTAAACGATCGCGTAGGAAAAACTAAGCGATAGTCTATATGATCGTTTAGTAAATATCGGGAGCTAAACGATCGTTTAGGAAAAAGATAAACAATCATTTAGATTATAGCGTGCGACGGTGTAATCGGTATGCGATCGCTTAGCAATATCGTATATGTAAGCAATCGTGCAGTCACTATCGTATAGGCACTGATTTTCTAAACGATGATACTATCTTTTTCACAATATCCGCGCACGCCGAGATCAACATACTGTCTGCTATTTATAATGTAATCATCCATTATTTAGAACGAAGAGGCGCCTTCCATTTCCTTTATAACCATCCAATGAATGTGATTTTATCACATTCATAACTTAAAATTAGTATCATATATTAACTATAATATTTTTCCTCTACTAGATATAAGTCATATTTATATCAAATTTCCTTCAAATTAATGTATCTCACACATAAAGTTAACTATATCATATTTAATTAACTCGTTTAATTATATCATATATAATCGAACTCCCTTATATCAATTTGAACATTTCAAATTGACCCAAAAACTGACTCTCAACTTGTATCCAAGCTACCAAGGGGACCTTATGGACCTATGGCTCGAAGCTCCAACGGTAGGTGAATAGCCGACTAAACTCTTTAGTCACGATATCCACCATCCGTTAACTGCCAGACATTTCACTAAAGATCGACAGCTGAACTCTTCTTGCCATAGATATATTTCTATGTCCATTAGATATAACCAATCATCTGTACGATGACCCTTCACAAATGCTCGTAATTACAGCAGGTCAATTTACCATTTTCCCCCTATAATTACATCTTCCTCATTAAGTACCACTGATCCCTCTAATGAACAATACAACATAGTCCTGCTATGTGTGAACACCTCTCGGGCCATGAGAAGGTATGTGGCGCCACATTGTTCAAGCCTTGGAATCAACCCTTAAGGGAGCTATCTATCTACTTACCCCTGCCTCAGGGAAGAAGTGAATTCCATCTCGTGTATCTGAGTTCCCAACTCCTAAATCAGACAAATCCCCAAAATGGTAGGTTTGAGTCGGTGTTCTAGCCACTCGCACCCATGAAAATCAAAGGACAGACCTCAATAGCAGAAATTTCTAACTCATTCAGGATTGAGTCATGTTACCTATGGTCATCCTAGTGAAGTGAAGTCTCAGTTATGAACGGTGTTATATAACAAGAAGTTAACACTTCGTGGTCAGGTCTTATACAAACTCTTTGTATAGGATGCCCTGCTCGCATGTCCCTTACACGAATGATCAGGATCAGACCATCTGTGACAATGCACAATACTTGTAACCATTCCACAAAGCGGGCCGCATCCGTAGCGTTACCAAGATAAGGTTTCCCTCCTATATCCATATACTACAGACTATTTTGGTTATCACTCAAGACATGATTCATTTGTATGTCACCACATACATGCTTGAGTTACATACAAATAACCAGGGATATTAAGTTTATTGGTTTGTGGTAAAATCTAAATATGCAAAGTCAAGTAGTGAAGTAAATATCATTTATATTATACATCACAAGTGTTCGTACAAAGTTGTTTACAAACTACTGGATACGATACTTTAGGACACAAACCCCAACAGTTGTTGTTTCCACCATCGTGAACCGATCTACCCTCTGCTGCCGTGAGCCGATGTACCCTTTGTCGCCATCCGCCGTAAGTAAAACTTTTTATTTACTTTTTTCTAATTTATGAATTTGTATGTTTGGGCTTTTATAAATTTGTTTATTTGGGTTGATTTATAGATTTATTTATATGATTTTATATAATTGTATACTTGGGATGATTTGGGCTGATTTATGTATAGATTTATTTATATGATTTATATATATTTTATAGATAGATTTATGTTTGATTTGGACTGATTTTTTTATACGATTTGAGCTGATTTATGTATAGATTTACGTATGGCTGATTTAAATGTATTAGATTTGAGTTGGTTATTTTTTTGTAATTAGACTGTTGAATTTTTGTAATCTATACTTTATAAATTGTTGGGATATTTTTTTTTGGTGATTTTGTTGGATTGATTTAAGAAAATATTTGGATTTCTTTAAAAAGAAAAATAAATTTTTTTGTCATATTAACATATTTTTCGTCAACTATAATAGTTGAAAAAATTTGAATAAATATGTCGAATAAATATGTCAATGCGTCCAGAAGATTTAGTCATTCTTGAACCTGAAAATGATGGAGATAGTGATATTGACATTGAACTTGATAAATTATTTGGAAATGATAGAAGTGAGGAACAAGATATTGAGTTGGTACCGTCAGATATTTTTACCCAAATAGATTAGCAAATTACTAATTCAACATGTGAACGAGGGTCAACTTTGGAAGAAAGGAGTCTATGTGTAGAGAATTATAGTTTAATACAGAAATGAATGTTATTTAATACTAAAGAAGATTTACAACTTCCTATAAAAAAAATACTGCGTGACAAAACACTAGGAGATTATTGTAGTGGAACCAAATCAAGATATTTGGTATCTGAGATGCAAATGGTGGAATGATGGTTGTGATTGGAGGTTGCGGGCATGTCGGCTTAAAACTCATGGGATGTTCGAAATCACTAAACTTGAAGGGGAACACTCATGTTTGTATTCAAAATTGACACAGGATCATTCACAGCTTGATTCAAATTTTATGAATATCGAAATCCAAAATTTAGTTAGAGCTGGTCCTAGGGTACCTGTGGCCCTACTCCAAGAAGCAATAAAAAAACAATATGGCTATAATGTTAATTATAGACAAGTGTGGCAAGCCAAGAGAAAAGCATTGATTGTTGTGTTTGGTGATTGGGAGAAATCATATTCAGAGCTTTCGTATTGGTTGAGTGCTTTAGTTCATTACAATCCAAGAATACAATCAGATTGGTATTTTCTTCCGTCTGATGTGCTAGGTATGACTACTTTTGGTCAAGTTTTCTGGTCCTTCAGTCCTACAAGAGAAGGGTTCAAATATTGTAGACTATTAATCCAGATCGATAGAACTCATCTCTATGAAAGGTATAAGGGAAAATTATTGACCGCCTTATCTATTGATGCAAACAGGCATATCTTTCCCCTTGATTTTGTTATTATTGAAGGTGGAAATTCGTCCAATTGGTCATAGTTTCTGTGGGCATTGCGTGAATATGTTACCCAACGAGATGGTATTTGCTTGATTTCTAGTAGACATAAGGGCATTTTTGCTGCAATTAATAATGAGAAAATTGGTTGGAGTGAACCTAGAGCATACCATCGTTATTGTCTTCAATGTTGCTAGTAATTTCAATACGAAATATAAATCGAAGCAACTAAAAGATTTGGTGTTTAAGGCAAGAAATAAACACGAAAGGCGTGGTGCATGAAAGAGTTGAAACAGTTGAACCCTGAATGCCTTGAATATTTTTCTGACCCAATCACATGATGGTGGGTGGATGACAAGCAATGCAGCTGAATGTATGAATGATGTTTTCAAAGATGCTAGAATGTTACCAATTACTTCTTTGGTTAGGCTAACATTGTATCGCGCAATACTGTATTTTGAATGTTGAAGACAAAAAATTATTGAAGCACTCAACCGTGGGGACATGTACACAGAATATGCCATGAGAAAGCTGAAGAGGTGGGGTTTGTTACCCTTCTGGCATGGAATCATTTTGTCTAAGGATAAATGTTCTAAGACGCCTCAAGAGGTTGAGGAGATGAGATGGATTCCCTATACTTCAACTGTAGTAAGCTTAATGTATGCAATGTTGTGTACTAGACCCAACATTTGCTATGCAGTACGAATCGGTATCAGTCTAATCCAGGATTTGATCACTGGATGGCGGTCAAGACGATCCTTAAGTATCTTTAGAGAACGAAGAACTACATGCTCGTGTATGGAGACAAGGATTTGATCCTTACAGGATACACAGACTCTGACTTTCAGATCGATAGAGATTCTCGTAAATTGACATCAGGGTCAATTTTCACTATGAATTGAGGGACTGTAGTGTGGCGAAGCATCAAACAAAGATGCATCGCGAACTTCACTATGGAAGCCGAATACGTAGTGGCTTGTGAAGCAACTAAAAAGGCTGTTTGGCTGAGGAAATTCCTTTCAGATTTGGAAGTTGTTCCAAATATGGATTTGCCTATCACTCTTTATTGTGATAACAACAGGGTTGTGGCAAATTCGACGGATCCTCAGAGTCATCATCGGGGCAAGCATATAGAGCGAAAATACCACTTGATTAGGGAGATCGTGAATCGCGGTGATGTGATAGTCACGAAAAACGCAATGGAGCACAACGTTACCGATCCCTTTACAAAGGCTCTCACGGCTGAAGTGTTTGATGGTCACTTGGAAAGTCTGGGTCTGCAGGACATGCAACATCTTGTCTAGGGCAAGTGGTGATACTGGGGTATGCCCTAGTGTATTGTATATTGTACATTAGTCTTTCGAGGCATTAGGACAAGTGGGAAATGGTTGAGATTGGTGTCCTAATTCTCCCGGAGTCTCGTTGTGTGTACACATTGTTTATAATAAAATAATTGTTATTTCATTTTGGCATTTACTCATATCCAATAAACAAAGCTCCACGGTTATCTTATGTAAACTTAAGCATGTATATGAGATATACAAGTGGATTATGCCTTTAGATTTGTGATATAAGAATTAACGAGGGATTCCTGATCCTGTTGACACTACGGATATGACCCTCTTTGTAGAGGTTGGCAAGCGTTGTAAACTACTACAGATGGTAGATCCTGACCATTCATGCGGAAACATGCGAGTGGGGGTGTTCTATATAAAGAGTTTGTATAAGACCAGACCACAAAATGACTAGACTCTGTATATAACGCCGTTGATACTGGAGACTTACATCTCACTTAAACGACATCAATATACCTATTATACATCTTCCACTTGCCCTAGATTATACAATGTACATGTCTCGCAGACCTAGACTTTCTAGATGACCCTCTAACACTTTAGCCAAGAGAGCCTTCGTAAAAAGATCAACGATGTTGTGCTCTGAAGCAATCTCTGTGACGATCATATCTTCTTATTGTACAATCTCCTATATCAGGTGGTACTTCCTCTCAATATGTTTACCTCGTTTGTGGCTACGAGACTCTTTAGAGTTGGCTACTGTCCCACTATTGTCAAAATATTAAGGTGATAGACATGTCCATGTTTGGAATGACTTCCAAATCATTTAGGAACTTCCTGAGCCAAACTGCTTCCTTTACTGCTTCACAAGTAGCCACATATTCTGCCTCCATTATGGAGTCTACAACATATCCTTACTTGATGCCATGCCATACTATAGCTCCCCCGTTTAGGGTAAACACTGATCCTGACGTGGATTTCCTAGAATCCTTGTCAACTTGGAAATCAGAATAGGTGTATCCCGTAAGGATCAAATCCTTAGCTCCATACACCAACATGTAGTCCTTTGCTCCCCTAAGATACTTAAGGATGTTCTTAACCACAATCCAGTTGTCTAACCCTGGATTGGATTGGTACCTATTGACTATTCCTACTATATATCAAATGACTGGCCTAGTGCAGAGAAAAACATACATTAAGCTGCCCACAGCTGAGGCATAGGGAATATGTCGCATATCCTCAATTTCTTTAGGTGTCTTAGGACGCTGTTCCTTAGATAAGTGAACCCCAGGCCTGAAAAGTAATCAACCCTTCTTAGAGCTCTACATCGAATATCGAGTCAACTTTTTTTCGATATTAGTTACTTGAGATAGAGTCATTGTTTTGTTCTTACAATCCCTAATAATTTGGATCCCAAGAACATACGACGCCTCTTGATAGCATAAAAAATGTGCTATCTTTAGCTTCTTAATTGTAGGTCGTTACTATGTTTTAATGTGTTTATTTAGCATATTTATAGATTTCGGGGGCCAAAGAGGTAGAATCGGCCGTTACAGACTGTTTGGGGTTAATTTGGAGCAATTAGAAGCCAAAAAGAGTGTTCGAACTTCAAAGAAGGCAAAATGACGAAAACACCCCTAGAGGCACAGTGCTTAGTGCCACGGTGCTTTTTCTAGAAGCACCGTATTTTGGTGCTAGCGCCATGGTGCTATATACTTTGATGGAGTGTCACGGCGCCACCGTGACTGCTATATAAAAAATTCTTCATTTTAGGGTAGAAGAATCGACCCCCCATTCGCCCTCTAGCTGAATTTCTTCCACTTGTGTTTTTCTCTATTTTCTTCATTCTTCTTATGTAATCAGTGTAGATGAAGCCTAGATTTTTCTTCTTCATCCCATGGGAAGGTAAGTTCTAGGGTTTTCTCTAGTTTAGGGGTTTTTGGATTGAACTCTTTGTAATTTTAGGAGGTTTATTTGAATGCAATTTTATATATCTTGATTATGGGTTTCCTTTCTGATTAAATCGCTTTATAATCATATTTTCTCTTGATTTTCTGACAAACTACTTGGGATTTTATGATTGAATGTTTAAATATTGGCTTGTAATATGTGACATAAAATTATAAATTGATTTCTAAGAAGCAAAAGGTTAGATAGGCTTGCAAATTGTTATTTATAACGAATAGTATTGCTCCTATTGACCTAGAGGAAATTGTATTGGATGTTTGGTTAGGCGATGGAAACTAAATATTCATCTTAATGTAAGCCCTAGAGCATAATGCGGTTAGATAAATATGTTTAGTATGGATTCATCTAGCATGTTTAGCTAATTAGGTAATTAGGACCACTTGTTGGATGTCCAATCAATTGGGCTAGGCATAATTAAGAATCACAAGATTACATTTGAATAATTCAATGAATAAGATTACATTGAGCCATTATGGTATTCATCCTCTAAGCTAGAGCATCTCTATTGATTGCATTTCTATCTTTACTTTACTTGCACTTTATTTTCTATGCATTTCGACTTATCCAATCCACATTAACCCTCTTCCCCCTTCCATTTTACTACTTTAACTAAAAATGAGCTTCAATAAATTAATCTTCCGTGTATCCCTATGGTTTGACCATGGACTTACCGCTTGTAACTATCAAGGAAGAGAGCTTCAGGAAAAGAGAGAAGCAACCCAGCCAAGGAGAATTCCCCATGAGAAAGGCTTGCCTTTCAGTACGTGAAAGATNTCGGTTGGATGTTGGTCCAGCCTACTACGAGGATCGATTTCGTTGTTCAGTTGGGACTCTCTGCTCTTTTCACTATCTTACTTTGGCCCCTCTCTCGATAAATCCAAACCGGCATTCAAGCCAAGCCCAGCCCACGGGGAAGCCCGTCATAGAGCAGTCAACTTGTATGAAAAGAGTTTCGTGGGAATTGTCTTGAACGAATCTGACCTAGCTGGCGAGCGATCCCAGTTCGCATTGCTTTTGCTAATTCGAATTGAAGGGTGATATCAAATTGTACTAGTTAATATAAGTAGTTTGTTTAGTGATTTATAAATATTATTTGACTTAGCGGTATTTTAGGAGCAACACCAAAGAGATTTCTTCCGATCAAATTGTCGCCGTTGCCAAGGAGGCCAATTAGTTCTTCTTAGTTAGTTTTTAGTTAAAATTTCTTTTTCTTTGATTTGTTTTCTTTCTTGTGTTAGTTGAGCATGACAAGATTTCCAAATCAATATTTGATGTCCGAAAGTCGAGTTGTAGGTCTTGACAACAAGGTAAGTGGCCTCGACTGCCACATTGTCGAGTTGACCGCCTTCGTTGGCCACATGATAGACTGGAGTTTGTAGTAAGTAGAGGTAGTAGGCCCAAGGTTATAGTGGAGTCCAGTACCACATGCATTCTGAGAAGGGATATTATGGTTATTTGGACTATGAGTCTCACCATTTTTGGTGGGAGGAGTCTTTTGGCCATGGATACTCAGGATGGCAGTAGAGCTTGGACAATCAAGATTTCACAGAACTCCACCAGTTGACTCATGCTCAGTCTTCAAGGTAAGTTACGTCTTTAGAGGCTTTGGTTTTAGAGCTTGCTGACAGTACTTTTAAGCTTTAGTAGGATAAACTCCGTAGGCAGCAGAAGTTCGAGTGCTTCTGTTGGGATTATTTTAGGAACACGTTTTTTTTTGTTCTAATTATTAAGGACGGATGGGTTTGAACATGAAATCATGCATTAGACATAAATGATGCGTTTGCTCCCATACGTCTGAGATCATTCGTCAGAATGATGATGCATTAATCTTAGCATGCAATGACCATGCGTTCCTATCACAAGTTTTCTTACGCTTATGCCAAGTATAACACAAACGCAAGTTTCTCGAGTAATCCAAGGTCGAACATGAGGACTTGTCACTCAATAATATTTGTGAAGTGATGCATTTGGGGCGAGGAATAAAAAAAATAAAGCGAAGAAAGTTTAAATGACTTATACACTACTCCTACTCCTAGCTAAACAGATTGAGCACTAGGAGGTTTACAATGAGAATAGGTAGAAACACAACAACCAATAACGCATAGTGATGTTTACTGTCTTAAATCGCCCGAGTAATCCCAGCTCGTTGCACTAACGCATCACACCTCTCAGTGGTCAGCCGCATGACTATATCTCTATAGTGCATGGTTGCGTTGAGCATAAGATTGTGCCTATCTCTAGGAACAATGCGAACCTTGCTTAGTGCGTTCCATCTCTTACCTTCTCAGGCAGTTAGACGCGGATATTTAACTTATAGACAAGCAATGCAACATCCCATAGACAAGCGTTGCTATGGCCTTTCATCAAGCAAAGAGAATTAACTCACTATACTCGCACAACGCACACCTCTCGGTGGGTTGCTTCCTATCTCTAGGCTACACGATTAAGCATGTGATTGACTTTGATAAATAAACGCTGAAGATAAAATATGATAGAAATGAAGATGATAAAGAAGACGATAATGGAGGAATTAGGATTTGCATTGATCACAAAATATCATAATATCTCAAGCTAAAATGTAATATAATATAGAGACTAGAAGGGTGATGAAGGAATCTGCATCAAGGCTACCGGTGGTGCCATGGTTGAATGGTGGAGATGTCTCTCTCGAGCTCTATCTTCGGTGAATACTCCGATCGTCACTCGGTTTGGGTTATGGAGATGAGAAATTCTCACTGGAAATCTCTTTCAGGCTCTCATCTGTGATCACAAACTTCTGCCTTGAGGCAGAAGCTTGGATGGTGTAAAATGAAGGTCCTAAGGGCTATTTATAGAGTTTGGACGCCGACATCTATCATGATGACGGTATGGCTCTTTAGCTGCAGTTATCTTGTTGATACTCCCAAGGTATGCGTCCGAGCTTAATTTAGCTGCAGTTATCAACGCGTTCTACCCATCTTGCGATCTTCTATTATGGCTATCACTCTGTGGCCACAATCTCCATTTGATCACCGCAATTACCATGCGTTGGATGCATGCGATTACCGCAACTTCCATGCGTTGGACGCATGTGATTATCGTCTGCGATTGCTTAGCTCATGCGTTTGTCTTTGCAATCGCCTGGCTTCAACACATGCGTTTGTCTACGATGGCTAATTTCAAACGTATGCATTTGATTCCTGCGACAGCTACAAAAATAGACATTTTGACATGGAGTAACGCATAATGTTGGGGTCAGTGAGGATTTAGGTGCTAATTGACACAAAACTCAATTTTTCGCAAATTCTAAGTATTATCACTGCATTTTCTACTTATTAGCCCTCATGATTCTAAATAAAAGGCTTATAATAACTGCCATTTCTGCCAATTATTAGCTTCCAAAAGGAGAGTCTTTACCCCAAGGCAGGTGCTGCAATTGATTTGCAAAGCCTAATTAACCTTATTGCCCAACTTGCTACATAATTTGGTAGGCCGAACGAGCCATTGCTAGACCATTTCCTTGACTTCCTAGATGTTCAAGGCATGAGGTAGTTGATGTCGATACGATAGAGGATGAGCCACTTCTTGGAGATTCATACCTAGGTATAATGTTGGAGTTTTTAATTTTTGAACTTGCTAATAACTCCATTCAGTTTTAGTAGGACACCCATCTTCAGTTGCAAAGCATGATCGACCATGTTGCCCAGCTGACAGAGGTCGTGCAGAGATTAGAGAGCCAATCAGAGCAGCTCATCATCTATACCTTGGAGGTAAAGTTTTCGGTTGAGTGCTACCTCTCTAGTGATGATGAGGATATCACGCCATGCTCCCCAGCTTGTGAGGCCAAGGAGGATCTAGAGCCTAAATCTGATGACATCTAGGTGATAGAGTTAGAAGTCAAAAGATCTCGCCCTGTTCTAACTCCTGGTATTTCGTATATAATTTTCCTCCCCTAGTCCTAGCGAGTCTGTTAAGTCTTTTCTTTATCTCAACTCTTTTGGGTCACTTGAGTCGTTTGTTTCTTTCTTTTTCCCTATTTTGCCATATACTAGAAATACCAAATTCGACCTGTTTGGTTTTGTTCAGGAGATGAAGAGCCTTATAGCCTTATCGAGCAATATTGACTCATCTAAGAAGGGACCAGAGAAATACGAGAATTTCTTTGTACTTTGACAGGAGACAGGTCACGTCGAGTAACCAAGGTTAAAAATTTACCCTTCTTGGAGGAAGTTAGGTGAAATTTTTTTAATGCTTTCCTTTATTGCTTTTATAGCTTAGCTTCTTCTTTTTGTTTTGTAGGTTCCTTTCCTCTGCCCTAAAATAAGAAGAAGATTAATTCATGCGTGAGCCCTCATACCATTATCCTGTGCATGTAAATATCATCAGGGGAGATTTTTGTTCCCCTGACTCATACATTGGGATGTATCTAATTTAATTAATGATTTTATTTAAATAATATTTAAATGAAACAACTCTCACATAACCTATAGTTTTAGTTCAATTAATTAAATTAAATTAAATCAAATCAAATCAAATCATTAATTAATTGATTCTCCAATTAATTAATTATCAAATTAAATATCAAATATTTAATTTAGTCTACATTTGAATCATATTCAATTGTATTTCTCTCATAACCTATAGTTTTAACGTACGTCCAATATGCATTAATTTTTTCGATAGTTTTATTATGAATCCAATTCATATTAATTTAATATTTGAACTTATTCAAATATTTAATTCTCTCATAAATTAATTTTGAATCATATCCAAAATTAAAAATTTATATTATAAAGTTTAATTAGAATATAAACTTTATATTATAATGTATCATTATACATTATATTATTTTCCTAAGTGAATTTAAACATTTCAAACTCTACTCAAGACATAATTACCTCAATGTGCTTTATGAGTTAGGAAGGGGACCTCATGAATCTATAGATTAACTCACTAACCTCATTAATCAATATTCGTTAATTGTGGGTACACTCCACTAAAGACCCACATCTGCACTCTTCTCACTACAGGTATATTTCTGTGTTCCTAGATATAGATCAATAACAACAAGTTAGTCCTTCACAAGTGTTCGTAACACCAGTTGGGTCAAAATTACCGTTTTACCCTTGGGTTACTTCTTTATCCTTAAGTACCAGTGCTTCTTTAATGAATGACCTATTTATGGTCCAACTAATAAATACAAACTCCTCTTGGGATAGTGAGAGGGTAGGGATCTTTGTTCAAGTTCCGGAGACACCACTTAAGGGAACACTCATCTACTTACCTTATTTTCGGAAGGGAGTAAAATCCATCTTGTATTATTATGTTCCCAACTCCTTACTCAGTCTTGTCCCCAAAATGGTAGGTATATTGAGTCAGCGAACTAGCTGCTCTCACCTATACAAATCAAAGGATAACCTCTCATGAATAGGAGTTCATAATAGACTCAAGACTAAGTTGCCTAGGTCATCCCATTGGAATAGAAACCTAACTAGTCAATAGAGTTACATCTAGTGGTTACCATTTCACAGTTCGGTCTTATGCAAACTCATTGCATAGAATACCTCTACTCGCATGTTGCCTGAAAAAACGCGTTGGATCATTATGTTTGTATCCAATACAAAGTGGATCATAACCGTAGTGTAACCAGTATAAGGTATCCAACCTTATCCCTATTCTATAGACCCTTTAGGTTGTATCTTATACATTGATTCTTATATGTCTCCACATATATTTCAAGACTCATAAGAAAACATAGGATGTTAGTTTATTGGATTTAGGGTTTTACAAAGTGAATATACTACAATCAAGAACACTTATTGAAATAACATTGATAACTCTTTATTGATGACAATTAATTATTTACATTTACTATCTACGAGTTTTATGGCATAAAACCCAACAAACTCATCACTCGAAATACAGATGTTAAATGGAAAGCTTTTATAAGCATTGTAACAAAAAAACTCCAACAAGAAGAAAACAAGTAAAAGCACACGGGAACTGGTAACCCAGTTTGGCGATAAAACCACCGACGTCTAGGGGATAGTGTGCCCAATAAAGATAATCCACTAATATTAAAGAGTTAAAATTACAATGTAGTACTTATTTGTAATACTCTGATTATTACGGTGAATTACAGAGAGCCCAACTCACAAATCACTTAGGCTTCCTCTAGATGTGAGACTCCTTCTCAAAAGAAATTAGGCTCCCCCTAAGAATGATAGTATTACTGTTGAACACTTCGACTTTCGAAAGTGTGTGAAACACCTCTCCACTTGATTATCTTTTTTGCAACTTAGTGAACTCCCTTCATTGATGAATCTTAGGTCTTCCTTAAGATGGAGAAATCCTTCTCGAGTACTAAGTCTTAGGCTCCCCCTACGATAGAGAATCCCTACTCTTCAGTGATGTCTTAGGCCCCCCAAACAAGTAGTATTTGCAAGTTCTTTGAATGATTTATCCAAAGGATACACACAACAGAATAAAGTGGCCAACGATCAACAAAACCCAGCAGAAAAAAACCGCCAAGAACAAATCGGTTTCCAAGACAAATCACAATGATGCACTATTCAATCACAAATAATTACACTTTTCTGATAATCAACAAATGCGATAACCCTCGAAGAAGATCAAAATTTGCCTTAAAAAGACCATAGCCAATAAAGAAAAGAATGTTAAGAAAATATTTCCCTTTTTTCAAAAAGATAAGATGCACCATAAAAAGAAAAATTTGACCATTATATTTTTTTTACAAATTTCAAGAATTATGAAGCAAAAAAATATTTTGCATATAAATTTCAGATTAGGAAAATTAAAAATTATGTAGTAATTAGACATGTTTGACACAAATGATTAAGACATCATTTGATAATTGCAAAAACCATCAGAAGATGCCATAGAAAAATATAGAGCAATTTGTAAAACTCTAACAAACTCCTCTTTTGGCTGATGTTTTTTTTTTTTTTTTTTAAGGCAGAACATGAAACAATCAACCATCAAAATAATGAATGTCAGCAATAAAGTCGAGACAATATTAGTAACAACCAAAGATGCAAGAGTCTTTACAACAGAAGTAAAAAAACCAAGGTCATTTAGCCAGCCAAATATATAACAAAAAATCATCAAATAACCAACACTAAGTTCATCTAAAACCAAAGACCAAAATAGAACAAGCTCAAATAAGCAAATCTTTCTTCAGTATCTCCAATATAGCACCAGATCTCCAACACAAAACCATTACCACAAAGTCTTCCCCTTTTTGTCTTAAAAAATTAGTCCCGTGGTTGAGAGGAAAATGCCCCAGCAAACCTGACCAATGTTACACGCATCGTCTATAACATCCTGTCAACAGTTAATTTTTCTCCTGAAGGCTCTGAATTTGAGCATCATATCCTTTGATTCATTTGAAAAATGATGCAAAACTAGACTTCCAAAAGGAGATTCAATCAAAGATTGACTGTGATCATCAACATAGATAGAGAGGAAAAAGTAACTAGATTTGAGACATGATAATTTTATAGAAGTTTAGAATGAATTGAAATAAGAGCAAAAGTAGAACCAACATCTCGGCAGTAAAAAAATCTGGTTTTTGAGCAAGCAATACTCCACAAATTAAATGAGGATAGAAAATAGGTAATTTCAAGGCATGGGATCCAATGTGGCACTTGATCTGATTAAGTAAAAAATTTCCATAGTCGAAAAGAGCCCCAGTCCCAATCTGATATAACAATGTAGTGAGAGAAACAAAAATACCTGATTTGTAAGAGGAAGGACACCAGTTGAAGATCCTAATCCTATGAAGAAAAACACATTTAGTACTCAGAATGACAGTGGACAGTTGACCTTTCTTATGCCAAGATGACCTTGCCCCCCCTCCTCCCCCAGTTAATTCAAATGCCAACTCTCTCAGCAATGGTTGCTTTTCAGAAACATCAATAGGAACAGTTCTATTGAGATATTTATTAATGAGATTAGTAGTAAAGATGAATGGATGCCTTCAAATGTGAACTTTATAAAAATTAGGGCTATTAGGATTGTCAAACTCTGGAGAAAGATTGACAATAAATTCTCGCACAACTTGAGGGTAGAATGGTCTCGTAATTAGCACAGTTCTGTCATGTTGAGCTTGAAGAATCAAATTCACAAGACCGAAATAGTCTTGAGTTCTATTTGACAATTCCTTTTCATCCACAATTTTTCTCATAACCATAATTTCCATAGACTAGTTCCTGCCTCAGTATGAAAAGAAATACCATCTAATGGAACAAATGAGATATTTGATGTAGTAGGTCTTGAAGGACCAACAGATGTCTCAGGTATAACAAATAATTCCCTGGTCAGGCATAACAGATGTCTCAGGCAGAGTCTTAACACTCTTTTCAACAGTTTAAGCCACTTCACAAGTGTCGGTACTAACAACAACCAGATTAACAGAAATATTTTGTGAAGCATTAGCACCGAATATAGAAGAAGCAAACACAATATTTTCAACCATGGTATTTAAAACATTTTCTTCATTCACATTAACACCTTCATTTTCATTCAAGTCATATTCAGACGAATGAACATTCTCATTAGCAGCCAACCCAATTTCAGACACATTAGAATCAACATCTCATCTAAAAATAGTAAGTAAATCATCGACAACAACATTACTAACATACATCCTAATATCCTCTGAGTAATCAAAGACGGATCAACAAAATCTTCTACTAAATCCTTGGAATTTCTAGTAAGAGCAATAAACTCATGTGTGTGGTCGGAAGTGAAAGACCTTAAAACGAGAGTTCCATGAGTGGGTTTAGGTCGCTTCGATTTCACAGTGATTGGAATATAAACGATATATATTCTATACTAACAGTTATGCATATTAAACTCAACAACAACATGCTCAGAATACGATAAAGTATAGAGAAGAGGTTCATACCAGAGGAAGACGATCTTCGATTGTGTGAACCCACAGTAGCGAAAAAACTCCATCGATCTACCAGCACCCGACGAGTCTCTCGTCTGTTACTGCACGATCCGAACGTACACGAACAAGGATTCGGGGATAACATCACCACCAGGGAACCCCAGGTATCCTCGACGTCAAAAACTAAGAGAATGGGCTCTGGTGAGTTTAGTAGAAGACGGAAGAGAGAAAATTGTGTAGACGACAAGCGCGCACGAGAAGAAATTTTTCTATCGTATAGTGGGGATGCTTATCGTATAGTAAAACTACACGATCGTTTAGGAAAAACTGAACAATCGTTTAGGAAACTGGTATACGATCGTTTCGGGAACGCGCGAACTAGACGATTGTTTAGATGAAAGCGAATCTATCGTATAGGCTCTCGGTGATCAATCTTTCACGGTTTCTTTTGGGTGCGGGATATCAATTGCATGAATGAATTGTATCTAAATTGAAAACCATTTTCAACCTTTATCCCGCCGATTACCTTAACCCTCACGGCCCACGTTCCCACATTCAAACATTTAATTGGTTAATTATTAAATAATTAATCAATTAATTTATTTAATAAATATAATCATATTATATTTATATCCTATTGTTTGATATCATATATCTACTATAGTATTTTTCCTCTACTTGATATAAATCATATTTATATCTNCTTGATATAAATCATATTTATATCTAATTTCCTCCAAAATAATGTATCTCATACATTTAGCCAATTATATCATATATAATTAGCCATTCCAATTATATCATATATAATTGTATTTACTCTTGTCAATTTGAACATTTCAAATTAACCCAAACACTAGTTCACGACTTTATCCAAGCTACCCAAGTGACCTAATGGACCTGTGGCTCGAAGCTCTAATGGTACGTGAATAGCTGACTAAACTCTTTAGCCACGAGATTCACCATTTGTTAACTGTCAGTGATTCCACTAAAGACCAACAGCTGAACTCTTCTTACCACAAATATATTTCTGCGTCCATTGGATATAACCAATCATGAGTATGATGACCCTTAACAGATGCTCGTAAGTACAACTAGGCCAATTTACTATTTTACCCCTGTAGTCACATCTCACTCCTTAAGTACCACCTATTCCTCTAATGAATAATACAATATAGTCCAACTATGTGTGAACACCTCTCGAGCCAAGAGAAGGTGTGTGTGGCGCCACATCGTTCAAGCCCTGGAATCAGCCTTTAAGGGAGCCATCTATCTATTTACCCCTGCCTCAGGGAAGGAGTGAATTCCATCTTGTGTAGTTGAGTTCCTAGCTCCTAAATCAGTTGTATCCCCAAAATGGTAGGTTTGAATCGACACTTGGCCACTCGCACCCATACAAATCAAAGGACCGCCCTCAATGGCAGGAGTTCCCAATCCACTCAGGATTAAGGTCATGTTACCTATGGTCATCCTAGTGAAGTGAAGTCTCTGTCATGAACGGTGTTATATAACAAGACATTAACACTTCGTGGTCAAGTCTTATATAAACTCTTTGTATAAGACGCTCCCACTCGCATGTCCCCAACACAAATGATCAGGATCAGATCATCTGTGGCAAGTCACCACAGTTGTGATTATTCCACAAAGCGGGTCGCGTTCGTAGCATTACCAGGATAAGGTTTCCCTCCTATATCCATATACTATAAACCATTTTGGTTATCACTCAAGACATGATCCACTTGTATGTCACCACATACATGCTTGAGTCACATGCAGATAACCAGAGATTTTATGTTTATTGGTTTGTGGTAAAGTAACTAATACAAGTAAAAGAGAAAAACAACAAGATGTGAAGTAAATATCATATATTAACAATCACAGATGTTCGTATATACTGTGCACAAACTACAAGACACGAGACTTTAGGGCATCAACCTCAACAATCTCCCACTTGTCCCAAAGCGAAATAGGGTGTACAAAAAAAATTTAGTACAAAACAATAAACTAGGGCACAAAAGCCCAGTACAATAAAATCTTCCACTCGCCCTAGTTCAGCCGCGGGTGATCCTGTAGACCCATGCTCCATAGGTAACCCTCAAACACTGTAGTCGCAAGAGCCTTCGTAAACGGGTCAGCAACATTGTGATCTTAAACGATTTGCGTGACTATCACGTCCCCTCGATGTACTATCTCACGGATCAGATGATACTTTGGCTCTATATGTTTGCCGCACCGGTAACTCCTTGGCTCCTTGGAGTTTGCTACTGCCCCAATATTATCACAATAGAGGGTAATGGCCCTAGACATATCTGAAACAACGTCCAGGTCTGTCAAGAACTTCTTGAGCCCAACGACCTCCTTAGCAGCTTCACAAGCCGCTACTTACTCCGCCTCCATAGTGGAGTTGGCGATGCACCCCTGCTTAGTGCTTCGCCACACTACAGCTCCTCCGTTAAAAGTGAAGACTACCCTGATGTGGACTTGCGAGAGTCCTTATCAGTCTGAAACTCAGAATCCGTGTATCCTGTAAGGATCAAATCCCTAAAATCATACACAAGCATATAGTCCCTCATTCTCGGAAGATACTTAAGGATATTCTTCACTACGGTCCAGTGACCCTGGCCTGGGTTAGACTGATACCTACTGACTATACCCACAGCATAGCAGATGTCTGGACAAGTATAAAGCATCGCATACATCAATCTGCCAACAATAGACGCATATAGGACCCATCTTATCTCCTCAACCTCTTGAGGCGTCTTAGGACACATTTCCTTAGACAAAGTGACTCTATTCCTAAACGGCAGTAGGCCCCTCTTGGAGTCCTACATCGAGTACTTGAGCAACATCTTGTCAATGTACGATGTCTGAGACAATGTTAACACTTTGTTCTTACGATCCCAAAAAATCTGGATCCCTAGAATAAACTGAGCCTCTCCCAAATCTTTCATTTGGAATTGGGTCGCTAGCCAATTCTTAACTGTAATCAGTAGACCTACATCATTCCAAATGAGTAGGATATCGTCTACATACAACACTAAGAAGGCTACTGAAGCGTTGATGATTTTCTTGTAGACACAAGGTTCATCAACGTTTTGGTCAAAGGCAGACGACTTGATCGCAGCATCAAATCGTATGTTCTAAGATCGAGACGCCTGTTTCAGTCCATAAATAGATCGATTCAGTTTGCAAACCATTTGCTCTTGACCTTGGGCTATGAATCCTTCGGGCTGCACCATATAAATGGTCTCCTCGAGATTGCCATTAAGAAAGTCCTTCTTGATGTCCATTTGCCAGATCTCAAGATCCATGGCCATGACCCATTCATCCGGTCAGCATCCTCCATTGGCTTCTTATAAGACAACGGATCCTCAACGTCGCCATCTGCTACCATAGCAAGGATTTCCATGAAACCCAGATAGCAAGGGGGTGGGTTCGCACCCTCCCGCTACGTCGAGGTTCCCTCAACTCTTGAGATGGAACCGACCTATTGGATGAACTCCCATCAACAACTCTTTTTGATGTAGCAGGTTCTTCAACAACTCTTGTTGAAGTTTCAGTAGTTTCATTAAAAAGCTCACATAACACAGACTTTACTGTGGACTGTGCTCCCTTATATGATTCTTCTCCAGGAAAGTAGCGTTTTGTTGAACAAACACCTATTTTCCATCAGATCATAAAAATACCCCTCGTGTACCTTGGGGTAGCCTACAAAAAGGCATAACCTCAACCGTGGTTCAACTTCTTGGATTAGCTCAAGCATGTGCAAGGCAACCCCAAATGCGGAAAGGACATAAACTAGCTTTACGCCCATTCCACAACTCCATAGGTGTTCTTACAACACTCTTGAGGGAACATAGTTGAGTATAATATACCGTAGTTTCACACTGCAAACCAAAACGAGTCCGCTAAGGAAGCGTAACTCATCATCGAACGAACCATGTTAACAAGGTTCTATTTCTCCTCTCTGCTACACATTCTGCTGAGGTGTACCCGACGCTGAGAGTTAGGAAACGAATCCATGTTCTATCAAATAGTCCTGGAATTGCGGAGTCTAAAAACTCTCTTACCTCGATCTGATCGAAGTGTTTTAATTCATCTATCCATGCATTTTCAACTTCAGCTTGAACTTTTTGAACTTTACAAAGGATTCAGACTTCGTTGCAAAAGATATAACATACTCGTACCTGGAGTAATCATCAGTAAAACTGATAAAATACTCATAGCACCCTGGCTTAGCACATTCATAGGACTCAAAAGGTCAGAATGTACTAACTCAAGAGGCTCTTTGGCTCTAAAACCTTTTCCAGTAAAAGGTCGTTTAGTTATCTTACCCTCAAGGCAAGATTCGCACACAGGTAAAGAATTTTCTTCTAACTCACTTAGAAGTCCATTCTTCACCAATTCTCAATTCTATTGAGATTGATGTGCCCTAAACGTAGATGCCAAAAGTTAGGCATTTTTCTTTTGGGAAATTCGTTGACGTTTTGACTTGAGTTACGGCAGTTCTGAACCATTCAGTATTATGAAGGGAATTAATGGCTAATGACTTAGCAATATAAATTTGATTCCAGATTTTCTGTGCAAATAAAGATACCATGTTATGAATAAACGTTTACTCAAATCAAAGAAACAGTGTATTTAACATTACAATAGCATTTACAGAAATAAGGTTTCTTTTTAGTTCAGGAACAATAATAATCATTTAAATTTAGAAACCTATTTCTGTAAAAGTCAACTGGATCCATTCCACTACCAACAGCTGAGACGACGTGCCTATGCCTACTCGCATCGTCATCTTACCAGCTCTAGCTGTCGCTAGTATTAATCCCCTGAAAAGAAGACAAACATGGTTAGTGGCGCCTGAATCAATTATCTAGGCAAATCATCATTCTCCACTAAACAAGTTTCGAGTACAAGGAAATCATATTTTACCTTTATCCGCTTGGCTTAGCCTTGGCTACTTTTTTCTCCTTCAGATACCGAAGAAGTTCTTCTTCTAAATGTCCATCTTGATTGGAATGGAAACATTTCCTTTAGCAACTGGTGGATGTCTCCTCTCGGGGCGACAATGCGGTGGGTTAGAGGTGCCTTCCCTTTTCCTTAACCACCTTCTTCTTTTTTCCCTTTGCAGAGTTTAGAAGTAGAAGGTGCAGACTTGTTTCTGAGTCGAGCTCTATGAAAACGTCTTGAGGATGAAACAATATTTGCTCACCCTTTGCTCTCCTTACTTTTTCAGTAAAGATTGGTATGTCTACAACTCGTTGAGAAGAGTTTGTAAGTTATATTTCACTTTGTTATGAAATCACATTACTAATAAGTGCATGAACTTTCCGGCAAAGAATACAGGATTATGCTAACCTGGCTGCCCTCATCGATGGTAGACCCATTCAACTCCACCACATTGAAGTGGACCATCAATGTTTGGCACACGTTCACGGAACGAGGTGCCTTCTTGCATTTTGGAGTTGAATATGTATTTTAAAGTCTCATGCATAAGCTGTTCAGACGGTTGTCCAAACATGCCCCCCGCAGGGACTCCATGATCTCACGAGCTGAGACCATAGCTCATGCTTCTTAGGCCAAGACATCAGAAAGACTTGCAAGATATAGGCTCGGGCTTCTCATTTGCCCTTTTCATCGCTTGTATGCTCCCGAAACATTTCGAGCGGCAGTTGGAGCTGGAATAGAAGGACAAGCCTCCATGAGAGCGAACATGAGATCCTCGATGAATTAGGATCATCGTGATCATATGTTTCCATGTTGAAAATTGTCGCAGTCAATTTTTCGGCGCTTAACAGGGATATATGGCTGTAGCCATTTGAAAAAGTTGCTAGAAAATATGAACAAATCATGATTAGTTTTGCTAAAACCACTTTTAAAACCAATTAGTTTTGCAAAACAATTTCAAGTAACGTAAGTTTATAGACTTCTATTTTGTAATGTTTCCCTAGTGAGATTAGGACCAAATACCACCGGTTGGGTGATCAATTGCTTTTTCCACTGGGATGAGACATTCTCAACCATTAGGCAGAACCAACTCTTAGAACTAAACCTAACAGCCACCATTTTTCGGTCCAGAAATCGTTAACATTTAACTATTCCGTGTAAGTGTAACCCCTCATTTTCGGTGCCAGAGTCCCCGCCCTTATGCGCTTACCGTAGGGAAAAGACAGATTAGACAAGAGACTAAGTTACCTTATCCTCTTTTAGGAGATCAAATAAAGAAACGTGCAAAACTGCCAATCCTATAGGGGACACTCCCACGGTGCCTCGAGGCATGCACAGTAACTTTATTCAAACCTAACGAGGGAGACCGAGGGATATGCTGTCACACTTCCTACTCCACTTACTATGAACATTCTCTCCATAACACCTTGATTAATTGACCTACCCAAACACCATCAGAGTTGGTGGGACACGCCAAAGATGCCGCAAGGCCGAGGATAGATCTCACGGTGTGGACTTAAGAAGAAAAGTGAAAAGGTTTAAGTGAAGCATCTTATGCCCCAAGCACTCCCACTGAATGTTCTACCTATGGAATTTATTAACCTAGAAAATCCGGCTGCTGATTTTAGTCTAAGTGGTTCTTTTTAAAGTCTGCTCATAAACAACCTTTGTTTATGAAATATAAACAAGTTCAAGTAGTCGCATTTAAACACTTTAATGGACTGTCCTTACTTGCATGCATGCATCAAATCTATCTAATTCACCTTTCCAGATAAGTTCCCAGGTAGCGGTGTTACGTTTCCGTCAATTTAAATACCCCAGCCTAGAAGAACCTGCCTTAGACAAAAGGTCCCTTATAGAATAGATTTGCTACATTTTAACCTTTTATTACCCAATTTAATCCTATTAAACCTGATTAAAAGATTAAAGGCCTTAGGGTTGCTAATCATATAGAACCATGATCTTAGGTCTATGTGATTCAAGTTTTAAACACTTTAAACATGAATTAAACCTAAGTGAGCATGCATGTCTTTCTTATTTTTTTTAGTTTCTATTTTCTCTTTAACTCTTAAAAAGAAAACAACTAAAATAAATTTGTGCAAAATGAGGCGTTTATAACAATTATAAAGTAACCTGTGTGTCATGCTTCATGCAAATCCGGTCATTACTATATAACTTTTGTATAATGCGTAATAACCAAACAAAACAATGCTATCATTCATTCTTATACTATAACAATTAATATAAAGATGATGCATGTCAATGCTTTTTATGCATGCATAAATATAATTCTTATTATTATATGTTGAATGAGCATGCTTTACTTAATAAAATCATGCTTCTCTAAATTATAACAATTACAATAAAGAGATGATGCGTGATCCATGCATAACCTAAGGTGGGATTTGTGCATACCATATGACATTAAGACATACATCGCATGTATTAAACAAATAAATTATTGGATCGGGATGAGCCTTTAACTCAAAAAGAACCGGAATGAAAAACCCTATCTATTACATTTGTCATCGAGCAAACCGGTTCACAAGTGAATCGGGTCTTGAACCACCAGGAGGTCTCCATCGTGTAGCAATCTTTAAAAGGTAGCGATCGTTCAGTGCACACTAGATGATAGGAACTTTAGCAAACGATCACGTAGACGAAGACGAGTCTACGAAGCCTGATCGGTCCATGCGATTTGTATAGCGCGACGATAGGTAAACGATTTTACCTTGAGTTACTAAGCAATTGTTTGGTCAGTTACTAAAGCTATGAAGCTTGCTGACCTAAACGATCGTCTAGCGTGCTTTAAACGATACGCGAGCGTCTGATCGTTTAACCGATGCGTACAACTAGGTAAACGATTACCTTGTGATGCAAAGCGATCATTTAGTCAGTTACTAAGGCGATGAAGCTTGCTGACCTAAACGATCGTCTAGCTCGCGGCGCGCATTAAACGATACTCAGCAATCGTGTGCCCAATCGTCTTCCCAATACAACCAACGCTTGATTGCATCCACCATCGTTCAACCAATGCTTTCAACCACGATCGCTTAGTCCTTTCATCTTTCACGATGCGATGGACACGATCGCATAGAAAACTTGTCTGCACGATGCGATCAACCTAAATCATCTCCTTCCTTGAAGAGCCGCAACCTTTGCCCAGAACTTCGACGAATGACTCAAGACTTCAAACACTTTGAATAGAGACTCGATTACGATTATAAATGCCCAAAATGCAGGGGCCTATACATACAACCAGAAATGTAAAAGGTATTTAAAACAGACCGAGGCAAATCATCCTAAAAACATCCATTAATCTGGCAATATCCACAACAGTATTAACATTTAAGACAGCGTATAAATGCACCATCAAGAATGTAACGTTATTTTCATTGGCAACAAATGAATTGGAGTAATCAACATGGCTTTGATACCAATTGAAAGGATCTCAAAACGAGAGTTCCATGACGGGTTTAGGTCACTCCGATTTTTTAACCACGGTCGCTCAGTCCCTCATCTTCACGATGCGATGGACAACGATCACATAGAAACTTGTCTGCACGATGAGATCAAGCGCTAATAACATAATTATAATAAGCTACAAATGGACAGGAGGATGCAGATCGACTTTAACATGGCAACAGGTGAGAAAGTCTCTTCATAGTCGACTCCCTCTACCTGGGTATAACCCTTTGCCATAAGTCAAGCCTTGAAGATCTGTACCTTCCATCAACAACCCCCGTTTGTACTTGTAAGATCCATTTACAACTATAGGGCATAGCGTTAAAGTGGAAGAACTCACCCTCTCTTTTCCTTTCGATTCTATATAGAAGGGCTAGCACCAGAACAAGAAATATTTTGCCGATAGAGAAAGGAACTTCAACTTCTTTCTTTGCCATCAACGAGTCCATGCACACGAACACCATATTGTTTGTTGTAGGTGGAAGAACATCTTCTTCAACATAATCGCTTCCTCTTCGCCTTTTCTTTGTACCTTACCATCTAGTTATTGGAAGCATATGTTCTTGTCCTAGTGCTGACCATTTGAAGGATAATACTGAAATCACATGCAAGTAACTACTATGGAATAATTATGAGCAAAGAAGCTCCAACAATTTCATGCAAAAACCTGTCACAAATTCTGATGGATAAAAAGAAGCATGCATAGCGAAAACAATGGTTAATAATGTTCTAATTACAAGAAATAAACTAGGAATAAGCATGTAAAGAGAGTTAGAAATACAATCTTTGTAGTTTCCACAAGAATCTTCCTCTTCGTGAGCAATTGACACCATCAACGGTAATTCTCGCTATTCTAACGGTTGAAGAGCACGGTTGTGGGACGGATCTTTAGTGAAAGATAGGAAAATCAAATTAATAAATTGGAGAGTAAGAAGAATTTGTGGAAGTTTTTGGTCAAAAGTCAAAGAAGCATAAGTTTGTAGCATTTGAAAATCAAAACCTATTTTAACCAAAAACACATGCAAAAACTATGATCTCCACCTCGAACTCCATCCTAATATGTTATAAAAATAGGTGCCACTTAGCATAAAACACTTCATAATCCACTTAGTTAAAGAAAAAATCCAACAATTGGAATTTTTTTTCACTAACTAATTTTTTATTAAAAATAAAATTATAATAAATCAATTTTTGACAAACAATGAAGTACATGTTTCATATTTTAGAAATTATTTAATTAAAATAATGTTAATTGAATAAAATAAAATAAAGAATTTAATATGACATATTAAATTGTCTTTGACACCTAATTTTGATTAATCACATTACTTAATTTTTAAATACTTTCATGCTAATATTTTATTTAATATAAAATATACTCTCCAAAAGTAATTAATAAATTATTTAATTGCAAATTATTCTCATATAAAAATGCAATTTCTCAAAAACCAAATTTGAACATTTCAAATTCTACTTCACCTAGTTCTTCAATTTTGTCCGTAGTGAACTAGCAAGGAGACCCGATGGACCTACAGATCAATGGGCTCCAACGATCCGAGACTAACCGGTCAAACTCTTAAACCTAGTTAATCAATATTCATTAATTAACAAGACTGTCCATTATACTTGTAGTTGCACTCCCCTCACTGTAGATATATTTTGTGTCCATATAACCATCATCAATAAGTTGAATCATTCATAGGTTGTTCGTAACCTTAGCTAGGTCAATTATCGTTTTAACCCCTAAGTTACATCTTTTCTCCTTATGTAAAATTGTCCTCTAATGAAAAGTTGAGTTTAGGATTTTAATCACTAAATCCATTCCTCTCAGGCCAGCGAGAGAATGGAGCCCCTTGTTTAAGACCCGGGATCGGCCCTTAAGGGGATAACCTTTCTACTATCCCTAAAATGGGTAGGAGTGGATTCCATCTTGCAAATTTTATGTCCCTAGCTATCTACTCGGTCTTATCCCTGAAATGGGAAGGCATATCGAGTAGCGCTGTTGAGCTTACCTTCACTATGAAGATCAAGGCACAATCCTGAATCAACAAGAGTTCATAGACAGCTTAGGATTTAGATCAAGTTTATCTAGGTCATCAAGAAGGGAAATTAATCGGTGTTAATAGTAAACAATGTTAATACGTAATAGTGATTATTGCTTTGGTCAGTCTTACACAATCTTATCGTGTAGAAACCCCCGTTCACATATCTCTACATGAACAAACTGATTACATCGTTTATGACACTTTACAATATTTGTAACAATCATAAAGTAGGTCGTATTCAATAGTATCTTCAGAAATAGGTACCGCATCTAATCCAAGTACTGTAGTCTGTTTAGGCTATTAATACTCAAAATTTGATCTAATTTATGTCCCACATAAAGTTCAAGTATTCATGATAATAACAAGGTTTCATAAGTTTATTGGATTTAAAGTTCAAAAAATCAATTCATCTTCATTCAACAAAAGTTTGTCTGAATAAACTTCATATATGTTACTATTTACAAACTACGAGTTTTAAGAATATACAAACCCAAACAACTTCAATTGAAAATAATCAAACTTAAAAGAAATTTTAAATTAAAACCTATTAAACTTTCTTACACCTTCACTAACCATAATTAATACAGTTTTCACAATAATTAACTGCTTGGGCTGCCAAACTTTATAGGCCAAAAGACATCTCAGATTGGTCATTTGGATTAATTTTTATGTCTTCAGCACACATAGGCCTCAAAACGAGCTGCATCTAAAGCCTTTGTGAAAATATCTGCTATTTGATTTTTTGTGCTAATATGCTTCAACATAATCTCATTTGCTCTCCCACAAGACAGAATAAAGTGATATCTCATGTCAATGTGTTTAGTTCAGCTATGCTGAACACGATTTTTAGATATATTGATTGCACTCATGTTGTCATAGAAAAGAGTCATGACATCTTGTGAGACATCATAAATTCTTGTTGGCATTTGTTTCATCCATATGAATTGGGTCTAGCTACTGCCTACTGTGATAAATCTTGCTTCAAGTTGTTGACAGAGAATGCAATTTTGTTTCTTACCAAACCATGAAATTTTAGTTGTTGCCTAGGAGAAACATCCTCCAGAATGTACTTTTCCTGTCTTCAGAACTACTGACCCAATCAACATCACAGTAGCCAACTAAAGAGCTACTAGTACCAAAAGTGTATAAATAAACCAAAGTCACTAGAGCTACTGATGTACATAATCATTCTTTTAGCACTGAGCAAGTGATTGTTTTTTTAGGACAATATTGATATCTGGCGCAAAACACCAATAGAAATGCAATATCATGTCTACTGGTTGTTAAATATAGCAAACCCCAAAAATACTTTTGTACAGACTCTCATCAACTTGAGTTCCACATAATTTTTTAAATTTTAGCATAAGTGGGGACATGGGTTTGTTTGGTATATAGCATTTTCAAACAAATTTCTTGACAAAATTCTTGGCATATTTACTTCGAGAGATAAAAATTCCCTTATTAAGTTGTTTAAATCTGGAACCCCAGAAAGTAGGATAACTCTCCTACCATGCTCATTTTCAACTTCTTCTGGCATTTTGTTCACAAAAAGCTCTACCATATCTTGTTATTATTCCCTAAAACACAATGTCATTACATATAATCTGACAACAAACAAAATTCTCTTGAGATTTTTTCACAAACAAGGTATTATACTAACCTATAAGCCCTAAACTCTAACTACTATTTCTAAAGTCTTGATATCAGTTTAAGGGTTATGTTTAAGGGCTAGAAAGTTAGAAGAAACCTAAAGAAGTTAAGGTTTTAACTAAGGGAATTTTCTTGGAGTTGATGCCCTAAATCTCATAGGGTCCTAAAGTGGAATTATATTGTACAAACATCTTTATTTATCTAATAAATATGTGATGTTTTATTTTAAATTTAGTTGCATTAAAACCACAAACCAATAAGCTAACATCCAAGGTTATCTTGTAGTTTAAACATGTATGTAGAGACATACGGGTAGATCATGTTTTAAAAGACATACGCTTTATTAGATGTTACAATTATTGTAAAGTGCTACAAATGATCTAATCCTAATCATTAAATGTGGAGACGTGAGCAGGAGATATTCTATACAAAGAAGTTTGTATAAGACCGGACCATGAAATGTTTAGTCTCATTAACATAATGTCATTCATAATATAGACTTACATTTCACACAAGATGACCATAGGTAACACGACTCGAATACTGAATTGAGTTGTAAACTCTTGCTTATGAAGGCGGTCCTTTGATTTGTACAGGTGAGAGTGACCAGATTGCCGACTCAATAATCCTACCATTTTGGGGTTTTCGTCTGATTGGCGGAGCCTGGGAACACAACTACACAAGAAGGAATTCTTTCCCCAATGTCGGGGTAAGTAGATAAATTTCTCCTTTAAGTGTTGGATTCTAGGGCTTAAATAATGTGGCGCCACAATCCTCTCCTGGCCCGAGAGGGGTCTGGTCATAATTAGACTATGATTTATTGTTCATTAGAGGGAATTAATGGTACTTAAGAAGGTTAGAATGTAACTATAGGGGCACAAACATAATTTTTGGCCCAGCTATACTTACAAGCAATTTGGTGAAGAGTCATCGTAACTGTTGACTAGTTATATCCAACGAACACATAGAATATATCTGTAATGGGAAGAGTGCAGCTTGTTGGGTCTTTTGTGAAGTGCCCGACAATTAACAAATGGTGAATACTTTAATTAATTATTCCACATGCCATGTCGAAGGTTAGATATACAGGTCCCATGAAGGTTCCATCTGTAGCTTCAACAGGAAATTAATGAGAATCAATTTTTTTGAGATTAATTTGAATTGTTCAACATTGATTGAGGGAAATTAAAATATATGTGATATAAATTAATTTTAATATAATTATATGTGACATAATTACTATATAATGTATTTGATTTGGGCTTTATGTCCTAAAACTCGTGGTTTTGTAATAATAAACTTATTTCTGTAAATCGAAAAGTTGTTACTTGAAGTTTTGGATTGAATAAAGTTATTATCTGAACTATATGAATTGCTTGTTTCATTTTAGAAATAAATAAAGAATCATGACTATTAAATGATACTTAAAACTTTATCGTGGAGAATATAGAATGATCGGATTTCGAGTTAAATAATAAAAATGATCTATAGTATACAAATACAGGATGGGTTGCCTTATTTTGGTAACTATATATTTGGCCCACTCTTGATAGTTGTTAGAGGAGTTGTATAAGTGCTACAAACGAAGTGAATCCCTAATTCGTTCATGTGGTGACATGAGAAGTAAGGGGCGTCCCTGTGCATGAGTTTGCATAAAATCGAACCAAGAAATAAGTCACTTCTTACTTTATAACGTTGTTTAACTATTTTAATATTGACTATTTATAACGATGATCTAGGTAACTAAACCTTAATCACTGAGTAACTATTGAACTTTGTTTATTCGAGATTATTTTTAGATTTTGCATAGGTGTGGGTTGGCTTAACAGCACCGGGCTTAATAGCCTCTCCATTTTAGGGGTAGAGATCGGGTAGATTAGCTGGGGCACATAGCTGCAACAAATCTTCTACCTACTTTCAGGGATAGTAAGAAGAAGGTTGTTTCCTTAAGTGCTGACTCCGAGTCTTGAAAGAAAAGGCGTCCATTCTTTATTAGCTCAAGAGGTAACTTGATTTTATAATTAGATCACAAACCAATTGTTCATGTAGAGGATACAGTGGGATTAAGAAAACAAGGAGGTGATCTCGGGGTAAAAATAGTCATTTGACCCAACCAATTATTCGAACAACTTGTGAAAGGTTAACTTACC
>NC_052357.1:31069175-31071079 GCF_009727055.1 Benincasa hispida
ATTGGTGAATCCTTAACAATCTTTTTTGATGTAGCAGGTTCTTCAACAACTTCTTGTTGAAGTTTCAGTAGTTTCATTAAAAAGCTCACATAACACGACTTTATTGTGGACTGTGCTCCCTTATATGATCTTCTCCAGGAAAGTAGCGTTTTGTTGAAACAAACACCTATTTTCCATCAGATCATAAAAATAACCCCTCGTGTACTTTGGGGTAGCCTACACAAAAGGCATAACCTCAACCGTGGTTAACTTCTTGGGATTAGCTCAAGCATTGTGCAAGGCAACCCCAAATGCGGAAAGGACATAAACTAGCTTTACGCCCATTCCACAACTCCATAGGTGTTCTTACACACTCTTGGAGGGAACATAGTTGAGTATAATATACCGTAGTCTTCACTGCACAAAAACGAGTCCGCTAAGGAAGCGTAACTCATCATCGAACGAACCATGTCTAACAAGGTTCTATTTCTCTTCTCCGCTACACCATTCTGCTGAGGTGTACCCGACGCTGAGAGTTAGGAAACGAATCCATGTTCTATCAAATAGTCCTGGAATGCGGAGTCTAAAAACTCTCTACCTCGATCTGATCGAAGTGTTTTAATTCATCTATCCAATGCATTTTCAACTTCAGCCTTGAACTCTTTGAACTTTACAAAGGATTCAGACTTCCGTTGCAAAAGATAAACATACTCGTACCTGGAGTAATCATCAGTAAAACTGATAAAATACTCATAGCCACCCTGGGCTTGCACATTCATAGGACCTCAAAGGTCAGAATGTACTAACTCAAGAGGCTCTTTGGCTCTAAAACCTTTTCCAGTAAAAGGTCGTTTAGTTATCTTACCCTCAAGGCAAGATTCGCACACAGGTAAAGAATTTTCTTCTAACTCACTTAGAAGTCCATTCTTCACCAATCTCTCAATTCTATTGAGATTGATGTGCCCTAAACGTAGATGCCAAAGTTAGGCATTTTCTTTTGGAGAAATTCGTTGACGTTTTGATTGAGTTACGGCAGTTCTGAACCATTCAGTATTATGAAGGGAATTAATGGCTAATGACCTTAGCACATATAAATTTGATTCCAGATTTTCTGTGCAAATAAAGATACCATGTCTATGAATAAACGCTTTACTCAAATCAAAAGAAACAGTGTATTTACATTACAATAAGCACTTTACAGAAATAAGGTTTCTTTTAGTTCAGGAACAATATATACATCATTTAAATTTAGAAACCTATTCTGTAAAGTCAACTGGATCCATTCCACTACCACAGCTGAGACGACGTGCCTAGTGCCTACTCGCATCGTCATCTTACCAGCCTCCAGCTGTCGCTAGTATCTAATCCCCTGAAAAGAAGAACAAACATGGTTAGTGGCGCCTGAATCAATTATCTAGGCAGAATCATCATTCTCCACTAAACAAGTTTCGAGTACAAGGAAATCATATTTACCTTTATCCGCCTTGGCCTTAGCCTTGGCTACTTTTTTCTCCTTCAGATACCGAAGACAGTTCTTCTTCTAATGTCCATCTTGATTGGAATGGAAACACTTTCCTTTAGCAACTGGTGGATGTCTCCTCGGGGCGACATGCGGTGGGTTAGCAGGTGCCTTCCCTTTTCCCTTACCACCCTTCTTCTTTTTCCCCTTTGCAGAGTTAGAAGTAGAAGGTGCAGACTTCGTTTCTGAGGTCGAGCCTCTATGAAACGTCCTTGAGGATGAAAACAATATTTGCTTCACCTTTGCTCTCCTTACTTTTTCAGTAAAGATTGGTATGTCTACAACTCGTTGAGAAGAGTTTGTAAGGTTATATTTCACTTTGTTATGAATCACATTACTAATAAAGTGCATGAAATTTCACGGCAAAGAATACAGGATTATGCTAACCTGGCTGCCCTCATCGATG